>NC_141695.1:1095993288-1096228288 GCF_964263255.1 Lissotriton vulgaris
AAAAAAAATCATTATCATCCATAGTTGTATCAAAACAAAACCTAGTTGCTAGGGATCACACTTTTCCCTGGCTGTCTAAAAGTTCTCAAATGCCTCTATGAGCTTGCATATTCTTGTTACTATGTACAATGCTCGGCTGCCCCTCAAGGACCAGGTCTGCACAAATACTGCAGTAAAATAGTAGGATAAATTATTAGGATCCAATTTGTTCCCTGTCACACGGTAGAATGGTCACTGACAATGCAGAGAAGCTTTGATATTTTCTATTTCCATGAGAGTTTTTCTTGGATTAGATTTACAGCACAGATCAATGGGATCAATAACAGTATCCTAACGCTACTGATGCGTTTGACAAACCGAGCTTTGACACCTCATGGTGCAATTTGCAATCATTCCAAATCACTGACCTTCCACACAATTACAGAGCGAGAGAGCGTATGTGTGGGAGTGTGCACACATGGCGGGTGGGCTGGTTGAAGGTGAGCAGGAAAGACAAGGGAAACTATCTTCAGCTCACCAAACTGGTAAAAAAAATGTAAAGGTTTTGTGCAGACAAAAATAATGTTTGACAAAATCAATAAACAAACATTTTGACTGTCTGCATGCACACGGAGTGTGTGAGCACTCAACAGTGGAGATAAAATTCATTTCTGCCTCTGAACCAACGCAGCTGTATGAGCAACAGTGATGTATATGGATTTTACAGAGAAATAAATGTCAAGGGGTCGATAGCAGTAGCGGGCTGCAAATTGAGCTCAGTTACTCCTGGGCAATATGACTGCCATTCACCACCATGTCATACAGCAATACCAGCCGACTACTGTGCAGCTCCTTCAATAAATTACAAATACAGGTCCAAGATGAAGGAGTCAATAACTGCTCTAAGACTGAGGCAGGCAGCACTTTAGAGTCCTGCACCATGTGTTCAGCATCGTGTGCATCAGTTGACCGCTGGACTCTCACTTGATTCTGCAACCAGAGGGGGGAGGGCCCCAAACACTGAACACATCCTAGAAGCATTCTCATTCTGCAGGACAAACAGGGACTCTTGAAATGTCTCATCAGGAAAAACTGAGAGGAACTGGAAGAAGGGGAGGAACTGACATTCTCAAATTTGTACATAGCATGTCTTTGGATGTCACACACAAGCAATAAATGCTGGTTCAAATGGAAATACACTGTGTTTCTACCGTTTTTACAGGTGGTACTCTTCTTATTGATAAAGCAGCTGTACAATTATGTTTCTTGCCCTTTCCTTAGTAAGTGATTTCCTCTGTTGCCCTGGCCCGTCCCACAGAGAGTGGTAAGACACCCTTTTATGTTGGTCACAGTCAATTATTGCATTTGCTGCCTTTGGCTGCTTGAGTCGGGATTGCGTTGCGTTGGGCTCTCTACAAGGAAATATGTCTAGGAATTAGTTTCATTACTCATGTATTTACTCACTGGTGTGGCAAATCACAAACCCAAAAGTAATCTGTTTATTTCAAAGGTTTAACTGAAAGTGCTTGTACAGGAAACAAAGGGGGTAGAATCAGTGAACAATGTAAACCCAATCAAGAAGGCAGTGAGTAAAACAAGAATTATATGGGTTCAGATCTCTTCTGTCTGTTTGTTATACGACAGAAGGCCTCAAAGAAAGTCATTTTAGGATTCAGATTTTAGGCACCAAAATGTCTATTTAGAGTGCATGACAAATTTACTCTATTTGTGGTAAGGCAGGTAAATCACAGCTTCTTCATTAATTGTAAGAGTTGTAGAACCAATAGGAAGCCACGTAACAGTCCCAGGCACACAATAAAGAACAGTAGTGTACTCAGTGGAAGACTCACTCATTTCACACAGAGACAGGGTAATGCAAAAAGTCAAAGTTAGAAACTAGCACAGAGCAGAGAGTATTCTTTATTAACAAGATACTTACAATATAAGCCAATCCCTGTAGGCAATGGAAAAAGAGAATAAATAGGTCAGGACAAGACCACATGCTAAAGAGTGTGTACCGAGAAAACTGTTCATTTAGATATAAAACCCGTGGGGGGTTTCTAATCCGGCCGACATTGCACATTTGTAGAAGATGTGATATCATACGGATTCTCATTTAATTTAATTAGAAATTAATAGATAAGTAAATATGCAACCGCCAAGGGTCTTTTTTTTCCCATCCCTCAATATTTCTTGGTTATGACGTAAATTACAGGCTTAGGCGTTTCATTGTCTAGTTTTATCTTGTTCTTTGCAAAACAGTTCATGATAAATATCTTATGGAGTACTGACTAATTGAGCTCGTTTTAGAAAATGTCAAAGCATTTTGATATACCCCATTTTCCACAAATGAACCATAACCAAGCCACTGCATAGAAACTGAAACAAATTCACATAAACCTTGCTCCGATATCCAATTTAATTTCCTAGAGATGCTTATATTGAAAGTATGAAAATGTTTTGCCTCAAACAAAAAATATGAGCATGGACAGCATGTCCTGCATTAAGAGCATTTTTTTATGTAAGCATTTCCATTAACTATCCAGGGATTCCAGGGGGGCCCTCATGTAGTATGTTATGCGTTAGGGGAGAGGCTTAACTAGCGCTGCGTTAGAACTACAGATGGCAAACGATAGGGACGGTGAATGAGTGTGGGAAAACGTACAATTTGAATCTTGCTGCATTTATAGCTGCTTGATTTTTTTTAGTTTATAAACAAACAAATTAGGTGTGCAGCATCTCTCCTGTTGTCTCAAGGGTAAGAGGCCACTCAGGTGGTTCAACAAAAGTTACTTGCACCACTAAATGTTTGGTGGTATATAGTGATGTTTTGCTCTAGCCTGGATATTCATACAATAATTCTCCCTTTTTTCAATATATAACACAATATATTACGGCTGTTACATGTGATGAAGCTAAAAGTTAAAATAAGAAACATGTTCCATTTCACATAAAGAAGTACATTTTGTCTCTCCGTCCCACCACCACAACCATGTCCAGCTGGTTTTCTAGGATATGGGGTCTGACAGACCAAAACATATGCGTGTCCTAAAATTCATCAAAACAACGTAATTCCTTGTAGCGCTACTCCGAGAGCAACCAAAGTTATTTAGTCTAACAGTAATTACCCAGGGTCGCCATGTGATGTCACAGAAAAATGAAGTAGGCAAAACATTTTCAGTTTCGAAGGGGTGGAAGAGAATGATCAACTAAACATTTAAAGTACTTCTGAAGAGGAATCGATTCAAAGTTATACTGCAATTTGTATTAACAAATGATACTTGTGAAGCAAGGTTAACGTGATGACGTTGGATCTTCACAAATAGCTGGCTTTGTGACCATTTATGTCCCAACTGTTTATTTTTAAATCGGTTTAAAAAAAGGAAGCATATTAGAAAGTATGTAGTGAGGTAATCCACCTTGTGTAAGGTGCCGCTTACCTGTCGGGTTGGTAAAGTCTAGCATGCTAGTGGTCGGCTGCAGGAGATCCGGGCTGCTGGAGGAGAGCGTGCCAGGAATGGGCATGATGGCCACGCTGTGCCTGCACTGCCTTGTCCCAACGATGCTGTCGTCCTGGGACTGACTGACGCTGCCATCGCTGCAAGATAGCATGGGAAGTGAGCTCAGTCGTATTTACAAACACACTGAACATAATTATCTGAACCTGAAGGTTTAGGTTCAAAACCAGCATCGAGAAAAACAAGACTGTAAGCAACAAAATGTCCTCTGGGAAAAAAATATTGTTACATCCTTTCTTTGTATGCTCTGAAAGTCAAGGAAATCCCTGTGGCCCGAAAACATTCATCATTCATTAATAGTTCTGCAGAACGGTCCAAAAAGCATTAGCCTAACACATTAGCCGCCTTGTCAACAGACTTGTAAGAACTAAACAAAAGCTTGCATTTAACCCGGTATCATGACAAATAAATGAATATCAATTCAATACCCAGGTTTATTGAAAACAGGTTTCACATTAGGTTCTCTTCCACGCATGCCACCGTAGCAGAATAAAACCATCAATGATGTGGGCAAAGGTGAAGGACGAAATTTGAAATCAACAGGTTATTGCTAGGCAAGAAATTAAAAGGGAAAACTTTAGTATCATTATTTAATAGGCTCCAGCAAAGCCGGTGTCGATTTTTGCAAAAATAGGGGCAACTCTATAGGGGAAAAGAAAGGACTCCCACTGTAAACCTGAGTGGCTAATACTAAGTCTGAATCAGAAGATATTTTGGCAAGCTGTATCAAGAGTCGCCGTTTTGGTAAACTAAAGCTGATCTTGCTGATGATCACAAAAATAAAAAATGCTCCAACTCACACTCCTGCAATTGTGTAATTCATATCTAAAATGACCAATTTAGCCATGTCACAAAGTGTGAGAACACTTGACCCTCAACCAGAAATGTAAAATTTACCCTAGAACCCTGCATTATCATCACAGGATGTATGACATCAACCCCGCATGCCATTACCCTGCACATGCCTTTACCATGCACACTTTTACCACGCATATGCCTTTACCATGCAGCACAAGTTACTACTTGTGTAACGATATATCTGTAAGAGACATTAGTTAGTGATAGATTCCTTACCTTAGAATATCACCAGGCGTCAGACTGGATCCGGAAAGTTTTGCGTAGCAGTACCCTTGCGCGTCGGTAGGCGTCGTCTGCGGCTCCGCGTCCGTCGTAGGCGCCGTGATGACGTCGGAGTACTTAGACGCCGCCTCCGCGTGCTGACGTCAGTTCTTAGCCACAGCTTTTCCCGCCAGAAGCGCAGAGCCATGACAAAAACCGACACTGGTGCCAAGAAACTAGGGCCCTGAAAGGGGATGACCTTAACCCTTAACCCTAGATATCGGTTCGCAGAAGGAAAGGAATCTATCACTAACTAATGTCTCTTACAGATATATCGTTACACAAGTAGTAACTTGTGCATCTGAAAGAGACACGTTAGTGATAGATTCCTTACCTTAGAATAGATACCCCAGCAATACCATCCCCGTGGTGGTGGGTCTGCGAACCAATAATCACACCAGAAAGTCCTGGAGAACGGAGCGGCCAAAGTAGCCGTCCCTCCGGACTTGACTGTCCAGGCAGTAGTGCCTAGCAAACGTGTGCAACGAGGCCCACGTAGCTGCCTGGCAAATGTCCTGCAAGGGCACACCTCGGCCCAAGGCAGTTGTAGCGGCCTTGGCTCGAGTGGAATGAGCCCTCAGCCCAACAGGGGGTTCCTTCTTAGCCAAGGAGTAACATGACTGGATGCACATGATGATCGAGAAATGGTCCTCTTGTGCACCGCTTTCCCTTTCTTAGCGCCCGCGTGCCCAACAAAGAGTTGATCATCCACCCGGAACTGGCGTGTGCGATCCAGATAGAACGAGAGCGCACGTTTTGGGTCCAGACGGTGGAGCCTCTCCTCCTCTCTCGAGGGGTGCGGAGGCGGAAAGAAGGTGGGCAATGTGATGGACTGCCCAATGTGGAAGGCCGTGACCACCTTTGGCAAGAAGGAGGGCCTAGTCCTCAAAACAACCTTGACCGGATTGACTGAAAGGAAAGGAGGCTTACAAGAGAGGGCCTGGAGCTCACTCACTCTCCTGGCAGAAGTGATTGCTACCAGGAAGGCAGTCTACAAAGAAAGAAGGCGAAGTGGACAGTTATGAAGTGGCTCAAAGGGAGCGCACATCAGAAATGTTAGAACCAGGTTCAAGTCCCACTGAGGCATCACGAAAGGAACAGGGGGAAAGGTATGAGTGATGCCTTTCAGAAATCTGTTTACAATAGGGGACTTGAACAAAGAAGGTTGGTCAGGCAGCCTCAGAAAGGCTGAAAGAGCCGAAAGATAGCCCTTGATAGTGCCCAGAGCAGAGCACTGCTGGGCAAGAGAAAGAAGGAAGAGAAGGACCTCAGAGAGAGGGGCATTGAGGGGATCCACAGCCTTTGCTGTGCACCATGCCACAAATCTGTTCCACCTACAGGCGTATACCGTTTTTGTGGAGGGACGCCTGGCTGCCAGAATGATGTTGCAAACCTCAGGAGGCAAGTCAAATGGCCTCAACTGTTGCCGCTCAATCTCCAAGCATGGAGGTGGAGACTGGACAGGTTCGGGTGGAGGACCGTCCCCTGCTGCTGCGGCAGAAGGTCCTCCTGAAGAGGCAGACGAACCGGGGGATCGACTGACATGCTGAGTAGCTCGGGATACCAGTACCTTCGTGCCCAGTCCGGAGCCACAAGGATGACTTGTGCCCGGTCGCGCTTGATCTTCTTCAGCACTCTGGGCAGAAGAGGTATAGGCGGAAAGGCGTATAACAGACCGCAGCTCCACTCGCGACGAAAAGCGTCTCCGAGCGAGTGCCGCCTTGGAAATTTCAACGCGCAGAACTGATGACATTGCGCGTTCTCTTCGGTGGCGAATAGATCTAACCAAGGCTCTCCCCATCGCAGAAAGAGGCCTTGCGCCACGTTCGAGTTCAGACGCCATTCGTGATCCATCGAGCACCGACGGCTGAGTTCGTCCGCCCTGGCGTTCAGAGAACCTGCCAGGTGTTGAACCACCAGAGTCACGCCCTGATGTTCCAGCCATTGCCAGAGACGCAGAGCCTCCTGGCAAAGGGTCCACGACCCCACCCGCTCTGTTTGTTGCAGTACCACATGGCGGTGGTGTTGTCCGTGAACACCTGCACTGCACTCCCTCGGACAGACGGGAGGAATGCTTTCAGTGCCAGACGAATCGCCCTCAGCTCCAACAGATTGATATGGAGCCGGGACTCCGCCGGAGACCAGAGTCCTCTGATCTCCGCCTCTCCCAAGTGGCCTCCCCAGCCCTGGAGGGACGCGTCCGTCACAACTACGTGCTCCGGTTGGGGAAGGGAGAGGGATCTGCCGTTGACCCAATCGCGGTCCGTGAGCCACCACTGCAGCTGTTCAGCAGTGCCCTCCGAGATCAGGACATGGTCGGACAGGTTGCCCCGGTGCTGGGCCCACTGAAACTTCAGGTCCCATTGCAGAGCCCGCATCCGCCACTGTGCGTGATGCATCAGAAGGATGCAGGAGGCCATCAGCCCCAGAAGCCGCAGCGTCAACCTGACCGAAACCCGGGATAACGGCCAGAAGACCGGAATCAGAGCCTGTATATCCCGGACCCGCTGTTCGGGCGGGTAAACCCGAAACTGCGCCGAGTCGAGAACTGCTCCGATGAAAAGGAGCTTCTGAGAGGGGCACAGGTGTGACTTCGGCAGATTGATGGAAAATCCCAGCAGGTGCAGGAGATCCGCCGTAGTCTGGAGGTGGCTGACGACTGCCTGGGGCGAGCCCGCCTTCAACAACCAGTCGTCTAGGTAGGGGAAGACTGAAACCCCTAACCTGCGCAGGTGAGCTGCGACCACCGCCATCACCTTCGTGAACACCCGTGGGGCGCTGGTAAGGCCGAAGGGGAGCACGGTAAACTGAAAGTGCTCAAAGCCTACCGTGAACCGCAGGTAACGCCGGTGGGCCGGCAGGACGGGGATGTGGAAATATGCGTCCTGCAAGTCCAACGCTACCATCCAGTCTCCTGGGTCTAGGGCAGCCAAGCCCTGAGCCAATGTCAGCATTTTGAACTTCTCCTTCCGGAGGAAGCCGTTGACGTTCCTCAGATCCAAGATAGGGCTTAGGCCCCCTTTGCCCTTCTTGGGTACCAGGAAGGAGTGGGAGTAGCAACCACGACCTACTTCTGGCCCAGGAACGCGCTCGATGGCCCCCTTGGCCAAGAGGGCCGAAACTTCCTCCTGCAGGAGCCGCAAGTGATCCCCCGATACGCGGTGGTGTTGCGGTGGCATGGCTTGAGGGGTCGTCTCGAAGGGGAGGGAGTAGCCCCTTCGGACGATCTGCAGCACCCACCTGTCCGAAGTGAGTGTGCGCCAGTGAGAGTGGTGATGGCGAACCCTGCCTCCCACTGGCGTCACATGGGCCGAAAAGCACGGACTAGGAGGGTTTAGAGGCGGATGCTGCGGGGGCAGGTGTGGACTGGCTCCGCTTGTTCCCCCGACCGCCTCCACGGCTGTTTCCACGGCCGCCGCCGCACTGGACGACAGTGGCTGGCGGCACGTGTGGGGACGCCCCTTCCTTGGCCACGAAAGGAGCGAAAGGCACCCATTTGCTGGCGCGGGGCCGAGAGGCCCAAGGACTTGGCCGTAGCCCTGGAGTCCTTAAAGCGCTCGAGCGCGTGGTCTGCCTTGTCGCCAAAGAGGCGACGGCCATCGAACGGCATGTCCATGAGTGTATTCTGGACGTCTGCCGAGAAGTTGGCGGATCTCAGCCAGGTGTGGCGTCGTATCGCCACCGTCATAGCCATCGCTCTGCCCAGCGAGTCAGTAGTATCCAGTCCGCACCGGATTGAATACTTCGCTGCGTCCCGGCCCTCCACTAGGGCTTGGCCGAGTTTGGCCCGTACCTCCAACGGACACTCTGGCAGCACTTCCGCCACCATTTCCCACAGAGAGTGGGTGTAACGGCCCTAGAGGCATGCGGTGTTGGAAGACCGCAGTCCCAAACTAAGGGACGAGAAGACCTTCTTGCCATAGGCCTCGTACCTCTTGGATTCCCGATCGGGGGGAGCCGTCGGGAAGGCGGTCTGGGAGTTAGAGGCCTGGATAACCAGACTCTCGGGGTGGGGTGGGTGGACAGGAAACATGGGTCGCGCGGTGGCGTCTGGCCACGTTCCTATCTACAGGCGAACCTGTAGCGGGCCTGGACCAAGTGCCCAAAAGAACGTCCGTCAAGGCCTCATTAAACGGCAGCAGAGGCTCCATGGAGCATGACTGTTGCTTAAGGACCTCAGTGAGGAGGTTAGTCCTCACGGCCGCGACGGGGAGCTCAAGGCCCAAGGCCTTAGCAGCCCTCGTCAACACCACACTATAAGTTGCACCCTCCTCCGAAGCCACGGTAGGAGGAGAGACAAACCCAGTGTCTGGAGAGGTGTCCAGGCCACTGGCCTCCCCAAGGTCTCCTGTCCAGTCCATGTTAGACTGACACTCCCTGGTCAGAGGGTCCTCAGACCCCTCCCAATTCTCCTCGTCCCCCATCTCCTGAGATTCAGGGTCATAAGTGAATGGGGTGGGTTCATAGAATTGAAATTCTCCGAACGGCGTCGAGAGCGGCGCCGACAGGCGTCGACCCGACGTCGGAACCCAGTGAGAGGAGGCATCGGGGACGGCGCCGCCCGAGGACGGCGCCGGAGGGGACACCACACGGACCGACACCGTGGGGGTCGTAAGGTCCACCGGTGACGATCCAACGCCCGACGAGGGCCCAGCGGTGCCCTGCGGCGCCGGGCCCGAAGGCACCGACGACGCCGGGCCGCTGTACCCTGCGGCGCCGAGCCCGAGGGCAGCGGCGGCGTCGGGATCGTGGAGCCCTGCGGCGCCGGGCCCGAAGGCGCCGGCGGCGTCGAGGCCGAAGCACCCGACGGCGTCGGGGTCGTAGCCCCCGACCCACTAGGGCCCCCAGACGGGTTCACTGGGCCCGAAGGCGCCGCGGAACCCGTCGGAGGAGAAAGGGACCTCATGGCCATGAGGAAGCGCTCGATCTCCTCCGGCGTCGCGTTCAGTCCAGGGACCGGGGGGTATGGGGCCGAACGCGGCGCCCGCGACTCACGAGGAGCCGCGTGGGCGGTGTCACCCGAACCCCCGGCCACATCGCGCGAGCGTCGGGGGGGAGTCAGAAGAGCGATGATGTTTCTTCGACTTCTTATGTTTCTTACCTGACGACTTGGACCCGGAGGAGTGGCGCCGACTCCCGGAGCTGTGACGGCTCCGTCCCCGCGACCTGTCCCTCGACCTCCCGTGGGACCGGGACCTCACACGGCGCGGGTCCGACTGGCGGATCTCGAGTCGCCTGCGGGACCGCTCCCGCCTGGCCTTCCTCGAGAGGGCCCGACAGTCGGAGCAGGCCTCGTCGTCATGGTCGACGCCCAAACACATCAGGCACAAGCGGTGGGGATCCGTGACCGACATGGTACGGTCGCACTCGTCGCAATGCTTGAAGCCGGGCATCCCTAACGGCACCGTCGGAGTCGTAAAGACTTCGAATTGGATCAAAAAAGATCACAAAAGTTTAGTCAAAAAGTGACTAGGGAACTGCTCTTTCCAGATCTGCGCTGGCTGGCGCGGAAAAAAGAAGAACTGACGTCAGCACGAGGAGGCGGCGTCTAAGTACTCCGACGACGTCATCACAGCGCCCACGACGCCTATGACGGACGCGGAGCCGCAGACTACGCCTACCGACGCGCAAGGGTACTGCTACGCAAAACTTTCCGGATCCAGTCTGACGCCTGGGGATATTCTAAGGTAAGGAATCTATCACTAACGTGTCTCTTTCAGATTTCCTTTACAACGAAAATGTAAGTATTTCACAGGCAAGTATAAAGTGTCAATATATATATATGAGTGTGTATATATATATGCATATAAACAAATATGTATGTGTATATATCTATATATACAAATACATATACAAAATTACTGTACATATACATCGATATATATATATAACCTTATCAATACCAACCCATACACTAAACAACCCCTAAACCCCATATATACCCTTAGCATCCAATACCCCTAGCCCCCCTAAACCACCCTTGCCCACCCCTAAACCCTTAAACACCTTTGCCCCCAAATACCCTCACCCACCTTAAGCCCTAAAAACACCCTTGCTACACAAATATCCTTACCTACCCTTTATATTCAAAAAAATATTCTTGCCACCCAATACCCTCATACAATTCTAAACCCTAAAAACGAGTGAGAGCGAGAGTGCGCGTGTGTGAGAAAGAAAAATACGTACATTTTCGTTGCAAAGGCATGCGTGGTAAAGGGCTATGTGTGGTAAAAAATGTGTGTGATAAAGGTATGTGTGGTAAAGGCATATGTGTGGTAATGTATGCATGGTAAAGGTATTGCGTGCTAATGACAGCGTTGTAAGGCTGTTTTTCCCTTATCGTGGATTCCAGGTCACATCCAGCAAATAGTCACTATGAGGAATTCTTGTTCACGCTTAGTAATGTACTATGAACCAACCATCTTAAGCCTCCTGAGCCCAAATAATGTTGAAACAAATGAGCCTTTCAACAAACCTCCACGGCAGTATGACAACCAAGTCTAGCTTCTCAAGGAGTGCTATTTACATTTTACTATAACATGAACTGCAGGAGGCTCGCTAAACAGGCTGCTGAAGATGTGTTTAATGAGTGGTCCGTGGATACAGGCGGTGATACAATTAAAAGAAAATCACAAGTCGGGTGAGATTTGGAGCATTCCCAAGAGTCAGCTTGTGGGCGTCAAATGTAGCAGGAGTGGAGGTGGCAACAATTTTTGAATTAAAAAATAGTTCCCCCATTAAAAAGCTAGATAAGAGCCCCATGTTTGCAAATTGGGGCCGTTTTGAACTTGTTAAGGCATACGGTAGAAGTGTTTTGCAAGAAATTGAAGACTGCATGGATTTGAGCTTGCTGCAGCTTATGTTTGTTTTAATAATAAGGAAACCAATAGTAAAAAACCGGCCTGCAAGGTTAAAATTCAACCCACAAAGAGCTAAAAACGGGCCAACACACTGCCTAGTCAGACCAACCGTTGCACACTGCCTAATTGCCCTATAGGCCAGCCTGACCATGGGTGAAAGGACATGCGGCTGGACACCACCACAAGGCATGGCAAGCAAGTCAGAAGGTGGCAAAGGTAATCAAAGTGAGGTCTGAATGACAAAGGGTAACGCGCTGCAGTACTTTTTTTATTTATTTATTTATTTATTTATTATAGAGTTTTGTATAGCGCGAACAAGACCCGTGGGTATCAGAGCGCTTAACAACGAGGTAGGTTACACATTGACAGTCAAATATCAATTCTAAAAACAAACAGATATAAGGTAGAAACGCTATGGCTGTAAGGGGTGCCTAAATAAATATATTCCAAACACATGTGCAATTAGTAATAAAAGGTGAGATAGGCCTAGTTTATAACACGATCCATATCAGTAGATAAGGTGGGCCTTGCGAGACCCCAATTGTATTAGGACCAGGGGTTGATAATGCTTGGTTCACCCGGACTCGTTGAGTTCTGTAACTTAGGAATGGGTAGAACCATCTCAGCACACTACATCACATTACATTGACGTAGGTTATACATTGACAGTCCGATATCAATTCTAACAACCAACAGATATAAAGTAAAAGAAGCTGTGGCTATAAGGTTCCTAAATAAATATATTCCAAACACATGTGCAATTAGTGGTAAAAGGTGAGGAGGCCCAGCTTATAACACGATCCCTATCAGTAGATAGGTGAGGTAGAGGTTATATAGTTTGGCTATGAAAACAGCTATTGAGATTGTTTGATTAACCCGGTATCGTTGAATTCTGTTGCTTAGGGACGAATTGAACCATCTCAGCACATTACATCACATAATCTCAAGGTAGGTTACACATTGGCAGTCAAATATCAATTCTAAAAATCAATTCTAAAAACCAACAGATATAAGTGGAAGAAGCTATGGCTATAAGGGTGCCTAACTAGGTATATTCCAAACACATGTGCAATTACTAATAAAAGGTGATAAGGCCTAGCATATAACACGATCCATATCGGTAGATAAGGTGAGGTAGAGGTTATATAGTTTGGTTATGAAAACAGCAGTTAGTTCACATATGACTGTGGTATCGATCAGGGTACAGCCGAGGCTTGTGAGTGGAGTCAGTCTCTTGACAATGTTGGTATTCATGAAGTGGGACCACTCTTCAGCTGATAAAGTCGTTCATACCAGCGATCCGTCGGCTTCCCTATGCAAGGTACTTACTCATCAAATGGCTTTTCAATTCCCTTTTGAATGTTGCAATATTTTGAATCTTCCTAATGTTTGGAGGGAGTTGTGCAGCTGACTCATGACTTCCTCGTTTCTTGGTACACACACGTGTAATGGAAACTAGGTGCAACCTTCAGGCTGCAGCAAGCTGCAAACCAGCGTCCACTACTCTCCATGTGGAAGGCATTTAGAACTTGGAACAGAAGCAGGAAGCTGGAACAAGATCACAGCCGACCAGCTCGCCACATCCCTGAGCCACAACCCTCCCGCCAGCTCAGCGAACCCCAACCAAGCCGCTAACAACCTCATGAAGTGGATCAGCAACTGCGCAGACAACCTCGCTCCACTGAAGACCCCTCCCCCCCCCCCCCCCCCCCCCCCCCCCCACCCCGCCAGACCCGGCACCAAGAAAGCATCCTGGTTCACCGACGAACTCAAGAGGTCCAAGAAGAACTGCCGGGACCTCGAGAAAGCCTGGCGCAGAGACCCAACTACAGACAACATGACCATCCTCAAGCTCGCCACCCGAAAACATCACCAGCTGATCCACACCACCAAGAAAGCCGCATTCAAGGAACGACTAGACAACAACGCCCACAACAGCAAGGAACTCTTCAACATCGTCAAAGAGCTCTCCAACCCCAGCGCCGGAAACAACAACATCACTCCCTCGCAAGACCTCTGCAACTCGCTCGCTGCGTTCTTCCACAGCAAGATCGCAGACATACACAACAGCTTCAGCACACAGCCGACGCACCCTACGACCGTACCAACGCCCCCCACCACCACCCTCTGCGCCTGGACCCAGGTCAACACCGAAGACACCATCCGCATAATGAACTCCATCCACTCCAGATCTCCAACCGACCCCTGCTCCCACCACGTCTTCAAGAAGGCCGACTCCATCATAGCACCCCATCTACGGGACATCATCAACGCCTCCTTCGACACCGCCACCTTCCCAGAGAGCTGGAAGCACGCCGAACTCAGCGCCCTACTGAAGAAACCATCAGCGGACACCACCGACCTCAAAAACTACCGCTCAATCTCGCTCCTTCCTTTTCCTGCCAAAGTCATTGAGAAGACCGTCAACAGACAGCTGGCCGCCTTCCTCGAGACGAATGGATGCCTCGACCACTCGCAGTCTGGCTTCCGGGCCAACCACAGCACCGAGACCGCCCTCATCGCAGCCACCGACTACATCCGAGCCCTGCTCGGCAACGGGGAAACAGCGGCCCTCATCCTCCTGGACCTCTCCGCGGCGTTCGACAGGGTCTGCCACCGCACCCTAGTGCAGCGCCTCAACAACATTGGAATCCAGGAGAAGGCACTGGTGTGGATCATCTCCTTCCTCGCCGGAAGAACACAGAGAGTCTGCCTCCCCCCGTTCAGATCCCAGGCCACCGAAGTCATCTGCGGCGTACCAAAAGGATCATCACTCAGCCCCACGCCGTTCAACATCTACATGAGCCCCCTTGCGGCCATCGCACCCCAACACAACCTCAACATCATCTCCTACGCCGACGACACCCAGCTGATCCTCTCCCTCACCAACGATCCCGCCACCGCCAGAAACAAACTACACGAAGGGATGAAAGACGTAGCCGAGTGGATGATGAACAGCCGTCTGAAACTGAACTCAGATAAGACGGAAGTCCTCATCCTGGGATCCTCACCCTCCGCCTGGGACAACTCGCGCACCCAAACCCACAGACCACGCACGCAACCTGGGCTTCATCCTGGACTCCTCCCTCTCCATGACCAGACAAATCAACGCCGTCTCCGCGTCGTGCTTCAACATCCTACGCATGCTACGTAAGATCTTCCGGTGGATCCCCACCGAAACCAGGAAAACGGTCACCCAGGCCCTTGTCACCAGCAGACTGGACTACGGCAACTCCCTCTACGCCGGAACCACAGCCAAACTTCACAAAAAGCTCCAGCGCTTTCAGAACGCCTCAGCACGCCTCATCCTGGACATTCCCCGACACGGCCACATCTCCGAACACCTGAGAAACCTGCACTGGCTCCCCGTCAGCAAGAGAATCACGTTCCGACTCCTCACCCACACACACAAAGCTCTCCACAACCAAGGCCCAAGATACCTCAACGACCGCCTGACCTTCTACACTCCCACCCGCCAGCTACGATCGACCAGCCACGACCTCGCCACCGTCCCCCGCATCCGACGAGCCACAACGGGAGGAAGATCCTTCTGCTACCTGGCTGCCAAGACGTGGAACTCCCTCCCCATCCACCTCCACCTGACCCAAGACCACCTCTCTTTCAGGAAGCAACTCAAGACCTGGCTGTTCGAGCAGTAGCGGACCCCCCTCCCCCAAGCGCCTTGAGACCCTCCTGGTGAGTAGCGCGCTATACAAATGTTTTGATTGATTGATTGATTGATAGAACTTCAGTTATGCATCAGTATACTGGGGGTAGATGACTATTGTGGCCTCGCCTTCAGCATGATATTCTTATTTCGAGTAGTAAAAATGTGACTTGGTGCTCTCTTAATGGTCTGCCAGCTGGTCTATGTAATAATAGGTGTTTGATCTGAGCTCTTGCTCGAATGAACAAATGAGGAATAACTGCAATCTTAAGTCAAACTACTCACTACTACGGTATGTAATTATCGAACAATGGAACTTACGAAATAGCTTCTAGTTTGAAAACGTAAGAGCATCGACCCCAATGCTGCATCATTTCATATCCATATAGAGAACTGATAGCTACAAGAATTGATTTTGTCCACTCTGTTAATTTATTTTCCCTTAGTTGTTTAACTAAAGTACTAGGGATTTTGTATCACAAATATTTTGAACGGGGCAGTGGAAGGAACTCAAACTTGCCTCCTGCAGAGGATAGGTGGCTGGTAGGTGAATGTTCAGTGGTTGTCACCCATGAGGAGTAAATTCTGTACTTCATAACGATTTTTAAAAAAAAATCTATATAAATGTAAGAGTTTTGGAAAACTGACATTTGGTGATTTTTGTTAGCATTTTAGTTGCTGACTAGCCTGTTGCACTAATCACTTGATCTTACATACCACTGCACTTATATTTGCTATTTGTAGCATACAATGTATACCCCTAGGGACTGATCATTAGTACAACTGTTCTGGTGGGGAAGGTCTGTAAATTAATTCAGAATATAAATTTCCTGACAAAGATACATGTGTAGGAATCCGGCTACAAGGCAGGCAGCAATCCCCAGCTCATTTAGGATTTCTAGTGGGACAATGCATAACAAAGGACACGAAATAAAAATGAGAAATAGAAACGCATCCATTCAAGATGGAAATGAAATGCTACACAAATTAAACGCATAAAATTATCAGTAGCTCCAAAACCCCACAAAAAGCCACCAATCACTCCAGAAAAGGCAGTACAGTAATACTCTTCAACAAAAAGGGTCAAAATGGGTTTGTGTAGCATGGATCGTAATATGGATTTGTGATCATGGAGTTATAGAATTAAGTTGGTGAGATTAGCAGAGGATATACAAGGAAGTAATTCAGCACAATGTTAGGAAACATAATTTCAGTTTAGGATGAATCAGAGGATGATTACTACTGTTATTTATTAATTGTGAAAGTATGTAGATTAAATTAACATTTTAAGGCTATTCCTAGGATCATAAAACAGTTGGAGATGTTTACATACAGGTTTTACCCACCTCTATCAGAGGACAGAAAACAAAATTGTTGGGGCAGTAAAACGATTTTAGGGTCTAATGACACAATTCAGACATCTGAGAGTGCTGCGCAAAAGGAAAAATATGCAAATCTGAATATACAGAAAAACCCACATTTCCGATTATGTGGTAAGCCCTACATTTAAAAGTACATCTTCTCCTGGAGAACTAATTAAATACCTTAAAAAGGTATATTTGAGACGTAGCTACCCGAAAGATTATATTGTACTAAATATTGTAGTTACATTTTACAATGGGAGGTTTGTTTAGTCTGTAAATGTGGGGCATGAAAAATAAGAGTGAGCTTTTTTCGAGGGTGCCATTCGATTGTTCACCCTGAATAAGACCATTGACATGTGCACCATTATAAGTAAATAGTTTATGGTTAATTCGGGAGCTACTTAAAATAGATACTGTGCTATGCACATTTTGTAGATACGTTGAGTTTTTGAGAGCATTTAGATTCTGAATACCAGTAACTTAGCAATGAAGGAAACACTTGAAGAAGAAATTCAGTCTCAAAATGAGGTACTGATTATTTGGTGTGTTAGTCTCCCTTCTTTATGGTAAACTGTTAGTTGCACAAGGGTAGCAGCTATGTAATGTGTGCAGCCACTTCCGGAGATGGGAGAAAGCCACAGATGAGCCTGATAGTGTCACCTATTGGTGTGCTGGAGCAATAACTGTAACGTTTACAGCTCCAGACTGCTGCCTGGGGGAATTCAAAAGGCAAGGACTCTGCAATTAGAAATAGTCATCAGAACATTGTTGGATGATATTCAAATAAGCCTGATCCCTAGGGAAATGCTTTTTGTCAAGGTTATATCATGCCGCTCTTTATACAAATTAGTAATTTCCTAAAATGAGACTGTATGACATGTTCTAGCTAATGTATTAAAAGATTTTAAAAAAGATCATCTAAATTTTGCAGTTAGCAGATAGGACCTGTTCATGTGCAAATGGAGTTTGTTCCTCTATACTGAAAGAAGATTTCTGGGATTGTTGAGTTTAGGCAGAGATACCCCAATATTATGTACAATACTGAAGATCCCATGATGGGAAATAGTTTTTACCCTTAAGGTCAAAAGTATGGCAAGAACTTTTAACTTGCAGTAATAGGAAGGAAATGCATCAGACTGGGATCATCCGTGACAGAGGAGGGGTTCTCCTCAGCTTCCATTTCAACAAAAGATGAAACAAGCGTTTATCAACATCAGTAGGTTGGAAAATGGCTGCCAGTCTTCTGCCAATTGATTTGTAAAGGGTTTTGCAAAACTTTGTTGCTTGGGATTATGCCAGGCCCTCATCAATCTAAACACAATACCATTATTTGCTACAGGCCCAATACGGTTTTTTGATCTTAAAAAATATATAAAGACACACACATATTACATGGAACGAAGGAAGGAAGGGAGGTAGAAAGAAAGGAATAAAGAAAGAAACAAGGAAACAAAGAAAGGAGAGAAAATAAAGCCAGAAAGAATAAAGACAGAAAGAGAATAAAGACAGAAACAAAAAGGAAGGAAGGGAAGGCAGCAAAGAAGGGAAGAGGAGGGAAGGCAGAAAAAAATTGAAAGAAAAGGGAAGAAAGATTGGAAGAGAGAACGAGAAATAAAAAATAGATAAGGAACCAGAAGAAAGGAAATAAATAATGTATGAGAGAAAGATAAAATAAATTAAAGAAAAAAGAAATTAAAGAAGAAGAAAGAAGGAAAGAGAAAGAATGAAAGAAATAAGAAAAGATAAGGAAGGAGGGGAAAAAAGGCAAGGATTAGAGAAAGCAAGAGAAAGAAAGAAGAGAACAGAAAAGGGAAAGAAAAGAAAAAGAAGGTAAGAAGGAAACAAAGAAGAAAGAAACACATTAGTGAAGGAGGAAGGAAGAAAAAGGAAAAAGAAAAGAAAATCGAAGGAAAGAGCAAGAAAGGTAAAAAGAGGATAACTTAATACCGAACAGTTTTAAATGGACATAACCTGGTATGCTGTGAAACAGCAGCAGTCAAAAAAGTAAAACACTCCAAAAGGAATTTGCAACAGCATTGGCAGGAGATGGGTTCTGATAAAGATGGACTGCTCATCAGCAGTGTCTTGCTATCACATCTGGCTCTAAACACAACGGCAACACTAAAGTAGATATAAAGTAAAAACACTGGCAACGAAGGGAACTAGTGAGCTACAGAATTTAACTCACAGTGAAGTTAACCAGTGGTTTAAGTAGGATGACGCACTGCCCCGCGTGATATGCTGTAGCAAAATGTGAATGAAACAACGAGAGTCTAACGGATGAAGAAGAATGACTGAAAACCATATATGAAAGTATATTATACATATTTTAGGAAAGTCAAAAGGTCTTGGCTAATTTAATAGCATTTCAAATTACCAACAATTAACATGCTGTGACAGTAATATTACTCTATACATAGGATCCCAAGATAGTCATCAGGCCCTAAGTATGTTACTTCGAGAGTGACACTCCAGTTCACCCCATTTTGTTATCGTAACTCGGCCAACCAGTATTGTAGTTCGGTTTATTCTATCCCTATTAATATAGGAGGAAATAAGCATCATAACACTGAGCTATTTTATATCCAACAGTATTAACCCCTTAAGCGCTGCCGTCGGCCAACGGTCGTCACGAGCGCTACCTCCCCAGTGCTGCGCACGACAACGGTCGTCACGAGCGCTACCTCCCCAGTGCTGCGCACGACCGTTGGCCGACGGGCCAGCGCTCGTTATTCGAACGTTCAGCACTGGGTGCTGAACATTCGAAGCAGCTAAGGTGTTAACAGTACAACAGACAATGACTAACGTCCACCATAAATGCCCCCCCCCCATCCCCCTCCCCCCAAAATCACTGGTCTCTACTCTACCTTACAACACAAAAGTTGCTGTGTCTCTTGTCAAACAGTTTAGGCCACACACAGAAAATTGACAAATAGATGTGGCAGCCTACATACACTGAACATGCATTTATCGTGCCAATCTTGTGTCAACCAGCATTTGATTTTACATCATTGACAATATATGAGAAGAGTTAACTTCATTCCCTCGTAAAGGAGAATAACCCAACGAGCGATGCAGTCCAAAAAATAACTTTGCTGTGTTAAAATAAATTTCATAAAATGAATAAAGGGGGACACTGAATGTATAATAAATAAGACTTCTCGAGGTGCCTCGGATAATGGATAAATTGCCGTTTTTTTTTTTTACAGCTATTTGATGGGAAAAAAAATAGATACTGCAAATATATAACAAGAAATGCAAGGGCTAAACACTGAATGTGTGCTTCACAAGACAAAAAAGCCTTCGTGTTTGGGATGCAGCTCTCCATACTAGAACCAGTACATGATAAGAGTGAGAAATAGAACATAACAGGCAAGCAGTGTTGCTGTAAACGGGAATGAGAATGAGAGGGGAATGGTTATAATGAATGACAATATGCCACAGCATCAGTTTTGCTGGATATTCAAGAGAAGGCCGGTAACCAGCGAGACCTTAATAATTTAACACTTGCAAATGCCAGCAGTCAGAATTAACAAAAGGGTTGCGCTTAATGGAAACACTGTGATGAATATTGATGATGATGGAGCGCGGTTTGTGCAGTGGGCATACGTGATACAACGACAGGGAAAGGCAGGGAACACATTCGACGGACAGAGCATCCCGGCTTGTTAGGAAGCTGCATTGGTACATCCCATCAAGAAAAAAACGTTAAATCAGGTAATTTCTTACCAAAACAGTCCCCTGAGAAGGTGATGCATAAACAAAAAGAAGACAATGTTGAAAGACAAGAACCATGCAGCACATTGATGTCCACATTGAACTTCCTTCACAAAATACAGTTAAACATTGCTGTCACATGTCAAAGACACCATGAGTTTAAAGAGAAAGTGATAACATGAGGGTAAAAAGACGAGCGAATTATAAAAGTAGCATAAGACAGAGAACTAGAAAAACAGACTGCTTACATTTATTCATACAATAGAGCTCAATCCATTCACTGTTCTTTAATATGTACTTCAAATATCAAAGTTAAGCATTCATCATGATCTATCGCAAACATTGTTTTACAGAATATATTGAGGCACTTTACTAAAAATGTGCCGGTCTTTATAAAAAAAAAAAACATATTCGAGAGTGACATATCTTTAAAGAGGAACCATTACAGAGACATCCATTGATGTCAATGCACCACAACGCAAGGGGTAGCGGAAGTGACATCACACTAATCTTCATCTCCGATAACATCACAGGTTGATCCTCGGTTCCACTCGTAGCTCCCAACCAGCCAGTTTGCTGTTGAGGGTTTTAGGATTGACAAAGTGTAGAAAACGCAGAATGTAGATATTGCTCCAAGAGATTTCTGCAGCTGCAGTCGTGCCCTTTGAAGCCTGGTCTGGAAAAGGCAGGGGTAGCAAATAGCACGACAGGGAGAGCAGCATTGGATAGCCCTATCTGATGTCCAAAGAGAAATGTCAGCAGCACGGCTTTTAAATTAATGTTAGGATTCCTAAAAAGAAACTATTACAAATTCCTTTTGGCAATCTGGTGCACCCACTCATTTTCAAATGAACCCTAAAATTAATTACACCATTTCCACTTGGCCCCAAGCCTAACCTTAAACTTAACACTTTCCCTTTGACCTAAACCTAGCCTTTCTCTCACAAAGGCCTTTACTCTACATCGTAACTCTAACCTTAACCATAATACTGATCCTTACCCCATCATTCAATAGCCTGTTTAACGTCTTGATTTATATTTTTACTTACATTTTCTTAAATTGATCTGAAAAGAAATATTTTTTTAGATTTATTTTTTGTACTACAGTTAACAAAAATCAATTTTCTTTCTAGCTGACTAGGTGTAGTAGTGGTGGTACTGTAGAGATGAATCTCTGTTCACGTTTCTCTGTGATATTATACATGCTAACATATCAAACCAATAGGCAGCTGCTTTATCCGCCAGAATACCCTCGCGGGTGATAACGCGCTTTAAAAATACACATAACATTTCACTAATGTTAGTAAGGAAAGGACGTGTTTTGTTATGGATGCCTTTTTAAAAGTGTCATATTCTAAAATATTGTGTTTTTTTTCAAGTAAAATTACGTGCTTCTTAAAGCGATCCAGGCACATACACATTCCGTTGGGATTACCATCTCCTTGGTACACACACTACTGCGTACAGATTGTGACTGGAATTAACTACATATTTAAATCGGGCGATACTGGGACAAACACAGGCATTTGCAGCAACCACACTAGCATCCTATTTTTGAGTGCACGTGTTATCTACATTCGCCAATTGAAACTTCTAACTTTTTTCCTCTGGCTACCGTCATGGATTGGCCACAATTTATGTACTTTAAGAGAGTTCAAGCTGAAAAGTGCATTTCTGTTGAATTTGCTGACCTGTCTTTTACCCACCACAATATGCAACAAAAAAACAGTTGTAGCTTGACAACACGATGGTACCGAAAACAGCCGTGAAGCTAACAGACAGGGCATTTCAGCGAAAACGGATCCAAAAGTTGTATTGATATGAAACAACACATTTCATATAGGACATGGACAACAATTCAGACGAGCGAAAGCAAGTGGTCCAAAACAATAAATGTAATTGTAAACATCTGAATGGGCGTTCTACAGCAGGAAAGGTAAGAGACGATGGACTAACAACAGACAAGGGTAAAATATAAGTAATTAGTCGTAACAGTGTTAAAAGAAACTACAATAACTTGCAAGCCTACTGGAAACAAAAAGTCAATTTCACGTATGAGTTTGCTTTGAAGCGTGTTAGGGGCAGTGTGCACACAAATTAATCAACCCGAAAAACTCACACTGTATTGCCCATGAACACTTGTACTAGCTTCCCTTTGATGGAAGGAAGGCTTTCAATGCCAAACGAATAGCTCCAAGCTCCAACCAGTTGAAGTGGAGTGCAGTGACTGCTGGATACCAGAGTCCGCTGAACTCCACCTCTCTCAGATGGCCACTCCATCCTAGAAGTGACGCATCTGTCACTACTACGAGATAGGGTTGGGTATGGGACTGAGGTCTGCCTGTGACCCAATCGCAGTTTGTCAGCCACTACTGCAATTCCTGTGCAGTTCCCTCTGAAATATGGACCATGTCAGAGAGATTTCCCTGATGCTGCGCCCACTGGAACTTCGGGCTCCAATGCAGAGCCTGCATATGCCATCTGGCATGTGTCACTAACAGAATGCAGGAGGGCATGAGGCCCAGCAGCCTCAGAGTCATTCTCACCCAAATCCTGGCTAGAGGCTTAAACATCGGTATCATAGCCTGAGTATCTTGGACTCGCCGCTTGGGAGGATAAGCCCGAAACTGCACTGTGTTCAGAACAGCTCAGATGAAAGGGAGTCAGGTGTGACTTCGGAAGAATGATAGTGCACCCCAGCTAATGCAGGAAGTCCGCTGTAGTCTGGAGGTGAGAGACGACCGCCTAGGGTAAACCCATCTTCAACATCCAGTTGTTAAGATAGGGGAAAACTGCCTCCCCCTAATCTGCGCATATGAGCTGCGACTACCCCCCCCCCCCCACCTGGGTGAACTCCTGAGGGGCTCAGGTAAGGCCAAAGGGGAGCACTGTGAACTGAAAATGCTTGTGGCATACCGTAAACCACATGTGATGAAGATGAGCAGGCAGGACAGAAATGTGGAAATTGGAATCTTGCAAGTTCAACACTACCATCCAGTCTCCTGGGTCCAGGGCAGACAGAACCTGAGCTAAAGTAAGCATCTTGAACATTTCCTTTTTGAGGAAGTAGTTGAGGGCTTGTAGATATAGGATAGGATGGAGGCCCTTGTCCTTTTTATGGACCAGAGGGTTCTGCCACTACTTCTGGTGGCAGAACCCTCTCTTTGTCTCCCTTCCTTGGCCAAGAGAATCATGACTTCATCCTGAAGCAAAATTAGATGATTCTCCGTCAGCCAGCCGTAAGATGGAGACATGGAGGGAGAGGGTAGACTCAAAAGGGAGGGAATAGCCCCGTCAGACTATCTGGAGGATCCACCTGTCTGATGTTATGGTCTACCAGTGGTGAAGGTTGTGACTGATCCTGTCATCAACTGGCCACCCATGATCCAGAAGGGCAAGACTAGGTGGGTTTGGAAGCTGAGGCTGCAGTGGGGGTGGGGGACAGACCCAACCTCTGGCCAGCTGACCCACGACATTGGAATGAGCACGGAGGTGGTGGAACACATGTTTTTTTTGCTAGGTTAGAGCCGGCACGGCCACGAAAGGCAGACTGTGGACGAGAGGCCCAAAGACTTGGCCGTAGTCCATGGGTCATTAAAGAGCTCCAGCGCCATGACTGCCTCGTCTTTGAAGAGACGCGTGCCATCAAAGGGCAAGTCATTGAGAGAGGCCTGGACCTCACCTGAAAAGCCAAAAGTTCTCAACAAGGCGTGACATCGAACAGTCACTGTCAAATCGCTCTGCCTAGCATTCGGTCATGTTGAGACCGCAACGGATAGGGAGCTTTGCTGCATCGCTCCCTTCTGACACTTCTTGGGAGAGGATGGCCCAGGCCTCCTCCGGGATCGGTGGCAGAAGTTGCGCAACCGTTTCCCACAAGGAGAGGGAATAACGGCCCAATAAGCATGCAGTGTTCACCGACTGCAATGCAAGGCTAGTGAAAGAAAATATATTTTCTTACCCCAATTATCCAGACTCTTGGATTCCCTGTCCAGGGGAGCGGAAGTATACGCTCAATGGGAGTTAGAGGCATGGACCACCAAGCTCTCTGGGGTAGGTGGATAGTGAGGAAGCTAGGGTCACCCAGAGCTGGGCGGTTGCGGCTGGCAATTGTCCTATTCATAGGAGCCCCGGGGCAGGGCTTGGACCCGGTTCCCAATTGGACATCTGAAAGGGCCACATTAAAGGACAGCAAGGGTTCCCAAGAGAAGACACCAGGATGCAGGACCTCCATCAAGAAAATAGTCTTGGCCACCATGGAAGGGAGCTGAACATCCAGGACCTCAGCCGCCCTTCGCACCACCACAGGAAATGACACTCCCTCCACCGTAACCACGGTAGGGAAAAAAAGAATGCCACAATCTCGAGAGGTGTCCAATCCACTGGCCTCTCCCAATTCCTAATACCAGTCCATTTCATGATAAGGCTGGTCTTATAAAAGGTATAGCAACCTCTTCCAATCATCACTGCTAGCCCCTCTGAATAGGGATCAGAAAATGACCAAGGACAGTATTGGCATCTGGCGACGTGGTAGCGGCTTCAGGTCATCAGGCATCAGAATTGAGCTGGCGCCGGGAGCATCGGCTCCAGGGAAGTGCAATGGCATGAATGGCGCCGGACCAGATCCATTCCCTATCTGTAGGGGAACAAAAGGGTCGGGCCGCCAGTGCAGAACCTGATAGAGCCCCCGCTGACCCCACGGGCCTGAAGGTGCCTGGTAGGGTTGGGCTGCCCAAAATAATGATGCTCATGGCCTCATAAAACCCTCTCAGGTGTGCAGTGGTTGCTCTGGCTCCAAGAAAATCAGGGAGACGTGAGATTCCTCCGTCAAGTTAGCCAGCAGATGGGAAGTCGTCAAAGCACGCTTCAACTTCTTGTGCAACTCTTAGCCGAGTGTCCAAAGATTTTGAGAGAGACGAAGAGGACTTGGGAGCCCTTGGGCAGCGCCCAGACCTTCCTCTCAACCCAGATTGTGAGGGAGATCTCCTAGGAGTCGTCCCACGCCACAAGAAGCTTAAGGAACCTCTCCCTCAAAAACTTCTGAGCTATAGTTCGGCAGTCAGAGCAGCACAACAGGCAAACCAGGTGCGGGTCCATCACCGACGTGATACATTGACCCGCCGCACAGTTGGAACCCAGAAGTCTTCCTAGACCAGAGGAAAAAAACTAAACATCAACAAGGGGTCAACAGAAGTACAAAAAAATACCCTGTCAAAAAGCAGCAGAAGGTAGCTCTCATCACGGATCAGCACTTGACTGACACGGAAAGAAAAGAACGGACATCAGCGCATCAAGGTGGCACCTATATAGTTGATGAGAACGTCACTTTCGGCACGAACGACGCCGATGACGTCACGCGGAGTCGACCATCGCCACCTACCAGCACGCAGGAGCATTGCTCGAAGAAATATCTCCAGGATCCAGTCTGACACCTGGAAAATTCAAAGTTAAGGACCTGCGGTTAGATGTCTTTATCAGATATAAAGGTGCCAAGTTGGAATACCAAAATTAGTAGCATTCAGATAGATAATATGTTTAACTGCTATCTACAGAACTATGACTCAGCAGCGAGAGCTACACGAAAAGGAGGCAATATTGCTATTCGTAAAAGCACTAAAGTTCTAGTTTGAAAAAACAAGCAAGACATTTTAACTTGTTTCTGCACGTGCTCTCTACTTGCATTTATTTTCACCCATGAGATACAAAAATAACACTCCAAAATGTTACTGTTGCCTAACTCAATGGTACTCATGCTATCAACCATAAAATAATGAAAATCCAATTCTGCTCCGTAGATTTCAAACCAGCAGCTTACCAAAAGATCACAACCATATGTACTTCAATTCCTAAGTCAACCAATAATTATTTATCAAGTAAACAATAAGACAATAAGTAACCCGAAAACAGACTGGAAAGTTAAGGACCTCGTGGGTTCCGTTACAAATGCATAAAAGCAAAAAGACAACAAATGCTGGTGGATACTTTTTGGGTCAGAGAAATAACCATAATTTCCCAAACTGCACGACAACCAAGCGAGTTCTCACTTGTGTCTATCTATAATGAGAGACCGAGCATGGCCTTTATTGGAAAATGGAAACAAAGGTAGATGGGGAACAGCGTCAGAGAAGCGCATAAGTCAAAGATCTACAGCTGAACCAACACTATGTTATAAAGATGTAAACCAACACCATTACTCATAAAAAGTATTATTTCGCCAGCTCCTTTTCATCGACCGCTGATATGACTTCAGAACACTACAATCCACTACCTTTAGTAGTTAGACATTCATCATCTGTAAGCCTAAAGCAGCATCAATAAGGTGAGCTTCAGTTCATTTGTTGGTGCACCTGTACCGCTTGCAAAAGATTTTAGTTCGAAAAACATACACATTCGGTGGAGATCATAACACAAAGCACATCGACTGAAGTAACAGGTCACCATGATGTTCAAGCCTTGCTCAAGAGAGACAGCTTCTTAGAAATCAGGCCTCACATTCCCTGTGTGCTAAAAGCGTTGACCCTGCAGAGAGACGTGGGCGCGTGTCCATCGGCTGACGTCTGACCTTGGCCTCCGCTACAGCCAATGGATCACGGCGGCTCTGACAGGCTATGGCACCTGGTGCTTCCCGCGCTGAGGCACTGTGCGCGCAAGCTCTAAAATGAGCGGCCTTGAGATAAAACCAGAACCACGAGGCTGCACTTAGGAACAGCTGAGGCTCTTTATAATGAACTTTCAGACGTCCACTGCAGGTGTACTATCTGGGTCCTCGCGACTGAAAGCAGGACATAGGCAGTGCACCAAGAGGAAGGATGCCTGCCGGTTACCTTGTCACATACCTCAAACACGAGCTGCTGTGTGCATCAGGCCATCGTGCTAACGGGTGCCATGCTGGTGCCATCTCTGAAATGTCAGAGGCATTTACAGGATTACAAATGGGCAAGTTTTCCATCCTGTCAAACCACCATAATTAAGGAGTCAGGCGTACCTCCTTTTAACAAGCATTTTCAATGCAATAGGTCTCGCATTAGGAAAGTTTGAGCTATTGGTATTGTACATTTTTTTTAATGTTATTTATGTGTTGGTTTTAAAAATAGCGAAATTAATAGCTTTGTCATTTACAATGCCAATAGTTACAATTTTTGCAAATGTGGCACCTATAGCATTTGTAATGCAATATGTGTTGTATTTACGTGACTTACATGTATTGATATTACCAATAACGATGGCTTTTAATTTTTTTTTATTATTTAATACTTAATTAAAAGTTATTGTAATTTATAGTGAAGTGGTGTGGCTCACTGGTTAGAGGCGGCAGACCCGAGAGCAGAGGACGGCCCAGCACCAGGGTTCAATTCCCGACGCGGCAGGGTCGTGGACCAGGGTCAGCGGACTCGATAATTCTCATCTCGGTGCCTACTCTAACCAGGGATCACACTCGGCAACTCTGGACATTAGCTTGCCTCATCTCCACAACGGCCCCCCACATACGCCGGGGATGCCTGGTTTCACCTTGGAGATACCCAGTAGGGACCATCTCACAGGGAAAGCCAGGACGGGTCCCCCAACGGTCTACTGCGCAGAGATACTCCTTCGGGAGTCGATTCTAGCGCATTACAAACCCACAATTAAATTAATTAATAATGGCAATAGCTTAAGCTTTTGTAAATAACTTATGAAGATTATGTTCAGTGTATTTTATTGTGACGAAAATCCAAGAACAGAAGTGAAATATTAACATCTTTTTGTGACATTTGTAATAAATCTTGAAACATTGAGAGAACATATTTAAACCAGTTGTTGTTGAATGGTTGCACAAATTGATGGTGTGGTGGCGCTGAGTGATGCTGTGGTGGCGACGAGTGATGCTGTGGCGTTCAGTGATGCTGTGGTGGCGTATAGTGATGTTGTGGTGCCCCTGAGTGATGCTGTGGCGTTCAGTGATGCTGTGGTGGCGTATAGTGATGTTGTGGTGCTGCTGAGTGATGCTGTGGTGATGCGATAGAGTGAGTGCGATAGATAGAGTGAGTGCGATAGGTAGAGTGTGTGCGATAGGTAGAGTGAGTGCGATAGGTAGAGTGAGGGCGATAGGTAGAGTGAGGGCGATAGGTAGAGTGAGGGCGATAGGTAGAGTGAGGGCGATAGGTAGAGTGAGGGCGATAGGTAGAGTGAGGGCGATAGGTAGAGTGAGGGCGATAGGTAGAGTGAGGGCGATAGGTAGAGTGAGGGCGATAGGTAGAGTGAGGGCGATAGGTAGAGTGAGGGCGATAGGTAGAGTGAGGGCGATAGGTAGAGTGAGGGCGATAGGTAGAGTGAGGGCGATAGGTAGAGTGAGGGCGATAGATAGAGTGAGGGCGATAGATAGAGTGAGGGCGATAGATAGAGTGAGGGCGATAGATAGAGTGAGGGCGATAGATAGAGTGAGGGCGATAGATAGAGTGAGGGCGATAGATAGAGTGAGGGCGATAGATAGAGTGAGGGCGATAGAGTGAGGGCGATAGAGTGAGGGCGATAGAGTGAGGGCGATAGAGTGAGGGCGATAGATAGAGTGAGGGCGATAGATAGAGTGAGGGCGATAGATAGAGTGAGGGCGATAGATAGAGTGAGGGCGATAGATAGAGTGAGGGCGATAGATAGAGTGAGGGCGATAGATAGAGTGAGGGCGATAGAGTGAGGGCGATAGATAGAGTGAGGGCGATAGATAGAGTGAGGGCGATAGATAGAGTGAGGGCGATAGATAGAGTGAGGGCGATAGATAGAGTGAGGGCGATAGATAGAGTGAGGGCGAAAGATAGAGTGAGGGCGAAAGATAGAGTGAGGGCGAAAGATAGAGTGAGGGCGAAAGATAGAGTGGGGGCGAAAGATAGAGTGAGGGCGATAGATAGAGTGAGGGCGATAGATAGAGTGAGGGCGATAGACAGAGTGAGGGCGATAGACAGAGTGAGGGCGATAGACAGAGTGAGGGCGATAGACAGAGTGAGGACAATAGATAGATAGAGTGGGGAGAGGGGAGATGGAGGGCAGAGAGGAGAGAGAGGAAAGAGGGGATAGAGAGGGAGGGGAGAGAGGGTGAGGAGAGTGAGGAGAGGGGAGAGGGAAGAGTGAGGAGAGGGGAGAGTGAGGATAGAGGAAGTGGAGAGAGGGAGGGGAGAGAGGGAGTGAGGGGAGGGAGGGGAGGGAGTGAGGGGAGAGAGGGAGTGTACCGAGAGGGGGAGTGAGGGGAGGAGAGAGGGGAGAGTAAGGAGAGAGGGAAGAGGGGAGCATAGTGAGGAGAGGGGAGATTGAGGAGAGGGGAGATTGAGGTGAGAGGGAGGTGAGAGAGGGAGGGGAGAGTGGTGAGAGGGGAGTGGGAAGAGTGAGGAGAGGGGAGAGATAAGAGGGGAGAGAGGAGAGGGGGAGAAGAGAGGAGAGAGGAGGCAAGAGGGGAGAGGAGGGGAGAGGAGGGAGGGCGAGAGGAGGGAGGGGGAGAGTGAGGAGAGGGGGGAGTGAGGAGAGAGGGGAGTGAGGAGAGGGGGGAGTGAGGAGAGGGAAGAGTGAGGAGAGAGGGGAGAGTGAGGATAGAGGAAGTGGAGAGAGGGAGTGAGGGGAGAGGGAGAGTGAGGGGAGGGAGTGAGGGGAGAGAGGGAGTGAGGGGAGAGAGGGAGTGGGGGGAGGAGAGAGTGAGGAGAGAGGGGAGAGTAAGGAGAGAGGGAAGAGGGGAGGATAGTGAGGAGAGGGGAGATTGAGGAGAGGGGAGATTGAGGAGAGGGGAGATTGAGGTGAGAGGGAGGTGAGGTGAGGGAGGGGAGAGTGGTGAGAGACGGGAGAGTGGTGAGAGGGGAGTGGGAAGAGTGAGGAGAGGGGAGAGATGAGGGGAGAGATAAGAGGGGAGAGAGGAGAGTGGGAGAGGGGAGAGATGAGGGGAGAGATAAGAGGGGAGAGAGGAGAGTGGGAGAGGAGAGAGGATGAGAGAGGAGAAGAGAGGGGAGAGGGGAGAGGAGGGGAGAGGAGGGAGAGGGACGAGTGAGGAGAGAAGAGGGGAGAGTGAGGAGAGGGGAGAGTGAGGAGAGGGGAGAGTGAGGAGAGGGGAGAGTGAGGAGAGTGAGGAGAGTGAGGAGAGTGAGGAGAGTGAGGAGAGGGGGGAGTGAGGAGAGAGGATAGAGTGGTGAGAGGAGAGAGTGGGGGAGTGAGGAGAGGGGAGAGTGAGGAGAGGTGGAGAAGAGAGGTAGAGAGGAGAAGGGAGGGGAGAGGGGAGAGGGGAGAGGGGAGAGGGGAGAGAGGGGATAGTGGTGAGAGGAGAGTGGTGAGAGTGGTGAGAGGGGGAGGGGACAGAGCGGCGAGTGCTGAGAGGGGAGAGGGGGAGAGTGGATAGTGGTGAGAGGACAGTGGTGAGAGGGGAGAGTGGTGAGAGGGGAGAGTGAGGAGAGAGAGGAGAGGGACGAGAGGAGAGAGGTAAGAGGGTAGAGAGTAGATAGGAGAAGAAAGGTGAGAGAATAAGAGAGGGGAGAGAGGAGAGTGAGGAGAGGGGAGAGTGAGAAGAGGGGAGAGTGAGGAGAGGTGAGAGTGAGGAGAGGGGAGAGTGAGGAGAGGGGAGAGTGAGGAAAGGGAGAGTGAGGAGAGGGTTGAGTGAGGAGAGGGGAGAGTGAGGAGAGGGGAGAGTGAGGAGAGGGGAGAGTGAGGAGAGGGGAGAGTGAGGAGAGGGGAGAGTGAGGAGAGGGGAGAGTGAGGAGAGGGTTGAGTGAGGAGAGGGTTGAGTGAGGAGAGGGTTGAGTGAGGAGAGGGTTGAGTGAGGAGAGGGTTGAGTGAGGAGAGGGTTGAGTGAGGAGAGGGTTGAGTGAGGAGAGGGTTGAGTGAGGAGAGGGTTGAGTGAGGAGAGGGTTGAGTGAGGAGAGGGTTGAGTGAGGAGAGGGAAGATGGAGGGGAGAGAGGGGATAGAGGGAAGGGAGAGAGGGATTGGAGAGTAAAAAGAGGGGAGAGTGAAAAGAGGGGAGAGTGAAAAGAGGGTAGATGGAGGAGAGGGGAGATGGAGGAGAGGGGAGATGGAGAGGAGAGAGGGGAGATGGAGGGGAGAGGGAAGAGCGAGGGGAGAGGGAAGAGCAAGGAGAGAGGGGAGAGTGAGGATAGAGGGAGTGGAGAGAGGAGGGGGAGGGGATAGTGAGGAGAGAAGGAGGAGTAAGAAGAGGGGGAGGGGGGAGAGAGGGAAGGGGGAGGGGGGAGAGAGGGGAGGGGGAGGGGGGAGAGAGGGGAGGGGGAGGGGGGAGAGAGGGGAGGGGGAGGGGAGAGAGGGAGGGATGGGAGAGGGTGGAGTAAGGGGAGAGTGATGAGAGAGGGAAGAAGTGAGGGGGAGAGAGGGGAGCGTGAGAGGGGAGAGAGGGGAGCGTGAGAGGGGAGAGAGGGGAGCGTGAGAGGGGAGAGAGGGGAGCGTGAGAGGGGAGAGTGAGCTGAGAGGGGAGAGTGAGCTGAGAGGGGAGAGTGAGCTGAGAGGGGAGAGTGAGCTGAGAGGGGAGAGTGAGCTGAGAGGGGAGAGTGAGCTGAGAGGGGAGAGTGAGCTGAGAGGGGAGAGTGAGCTGAGAGGGGAGAGTGAGCTGAGAGGGGAGAGTGAGCTGAGAGGGGAGAGTGAGCTGAGAGGGGAGAGTGAGCTGAGAGGGGAGTGAGCTGAGAGGGGAGTGAGCTGAGAGGGGAGTGAGCTGAGAGAGAGGGGAGAGAGGGGAGAGAGGAGGGTGAGGAGAGAGGCGGGAGAGGAGAGGTAGGGAGGGGAGAGGGGAGACAGGTGAGGGAGGAAAAGAGTGTGGGAAAGAGATTGAGGGAGATGCTGAGTAATAGGGAAAGTAAGAGTGAGATTTGAGAAGAAGATAGGGGCAGAGAGCTGATTGAGAGTTAGACATCTAAAGGTAGGTTCGCAGTGATGTGTAAATTAGATTTTAATAGAGGAAAGTGCAGTGGTGCACTGAGCTGTATTGAAATAGAGTGTACAGACGGACTGTGCTCCTTATGAAAGAAGAGCAGGCAGGCAAAACAGACGTAAAACGCTATTTTTAAACACACAATCATGCCTATTAATTGGATCAGTTTAACTTGCATGTAAATTAGTTAAAATTAGGAGAAAAAAACTGCTAAGTGTCCCTGTATTTGCTAAATGGCTAAAAAACACTCCCAACATTTTTTACTCGCCCCTCTCTAAAAAGCAGGACAGGAGTAAATATTTTTTTTTCTGGTTCACCAGGTAAAAGTAGACTATGCTGCAGCAGCCGGTCGAAATCTGTAGTCCTGGTCACCCTACCATTTTATCGACTTCAGCAGCATGAAATACCATGAAGGTACATGTTTGGGATTTGAGTCTAATCCATAATAAACAATTATCACACACTACAGGACGCATTAGTACACTGTAAAGAAGCGCTCCAAAGAAGCTTTTGCGATAGTGTGACTCTTTGTAAATAATTGTTGAAAAGGGCTGGTAGGAGCGGACTGTCTAATTTGCCTTCGTTTTAAAGGACTTGTTGCCGGCTGTAGGTGTTGAGAAGGAGCGGATTGAATGATGCGATTGCACGTTAGACAAGTGAATGTTTTTGGAACAGAGGGACGTGAGCTGTTTCTAACTATTTTATGCTGCAGGTACGTGAGCGGAGGGGCATGAAGATGTTGTTCGTGTGTTAGTGACTGAGCATTGTTACAATGCGCTTCGCGCCCAAGCACTATATAAAAAAATAAAAAGTCCTGTAATTGTTGCAGGAGGTGCATGAGCGGAGTGGTTTGGACCGTGTAGTTATTGACTTTGAAGAGCTGAAGGTGAAAATGAGGTTCCGGGTGTAGGAACAGCATATACAAATATTTGTGTTGTAGGCACGCACGTATTTTGTTGTTTCTTAAGTTGGGATCACGTTTGTAATTTTAAAAAAAAGGATCAGTGTCCAGACGGAATTATTTAAAAAGCTGCGCATAAATAACGTGCATTAATGCGTTGCCGGACGGTTAGAGTGGAGTATTTTTAACAGGGTGAATGACATGTGAATGAACCTAATTGTGTGTGAAGGGCACAATACATCAACTGGGAAACTTTCGAAGATTAGCAGAATAACTACAGTAGTAATTCAAGCTAGTGCATAGAAAGACAGCGCTACACAGCAAAGGATAACAGAGCAGGCAGCTAAAACTGCCATTGAAACGCAAATCTTATACTTCGAAACGTGCTTGTAAATGATATTGTTCCCTTGGAAAATATGCGAACTATCCGTGTTTTGCAAAGCCTTTACAACACTTGTCACATTTAGTAATTGCCCCTTTAAACAAGCTCTCGGCATTGCTGTGGCCGGGGAGGGGAGGGGAGGGGGAGGGAGGGTTGGGGGGGAGCTGCAGCCTTTGAAGTCTGATGCGAGACACAGACAAATGGTGGCGTAAAGTGGCTGGCGATGGCGTGCACGCGCATACTCACATGAACTGTACGGATCCGCAAGTTTGGTAGAGTTTTTGAACTACCTACTATACTCTCGCCTATCTATCCCTGCGGGATAGATTAGTAGAGACCTAAAAACGTTCCAACTAATTCACTTGAGAATCCACAAGATAGGAAGCGGACAATTTAGACTAGGAATATAAAAAACGTATCTGCAAGAAAACCAACTGACAATCACAAGGCTGTATCTAAAGCAGTAAGACAGCATTGATCAGCATTGCTCATCGTGCAATGATGCAATGAATTAATCAAATCAAATGCGATCTTCTAACCAGTATCACTTACCTGAAGGGTTTTGGTGGCAATATGCTAAAGCGGGTTTTGTCCAAAATTTTCCTGATCCGGTTCCTTCCTCCAGAGACAGTGTTGGCTTTTATTTTTTTGTTGGTTTTCTCACAAGGAAACATCTGCTCCATGTCGGCGGGTAGATCTGGGATAGAAAATCGATTGCTTTTCTTCTCAGCAATTTTCGGAATATGAGGTCCGCCATTCTTTTTCTCTTGCGCTGTTCTGCTGAGAAGTTCCTTAAACACTGCAAGTAAATAAGCACAGTAAAAATTCTGGCACAAAACTGTGTTGCATCAATATCAATTGCAGTGAACAATCACTACAACTGTTCCTCCAAAAACTATTTTCAAATGTCAAGTCAATGCATTATCATATTAATTCACCAAAGCTAGACTTCCTCCACAACGACACTCACTTTAGTTCTGTTGAATCTTTAATGAAAGTATTATTTCAGCCGTGATGGTGACAGCAAATTATTCTAACACGACTTTAGAGTTAACTTGAGGGCTGAAGCAACTAATTCACTTTAAATCAAAGCACTGGTGTTGCACCTTGCACCTACTTTCCACCAGCACCTATCTTTGCTGCCTGCTGACTGGATATTAAAATTATAAAGCTGCAAGATACTCGCTATGGAGTCGAGAGGATACTCACAGTGAGCTACAAACATTAGGCAAAGGAATTTGCCTCATAAATCACTTAGTCCGGGTGAATGTGTTTGGTTAGAATTGAAAAGAGAAACACAAAATCAACTGGGATAGGTATTTAAAATCACAAAAGATCCCTGCATCCGTGAAGCTTATAGGAAGATTTGGTGAGCTCTGCTACCTACAAAAATCCCTAGTTTTATACAGTACATTCCAATGAGCGGAGTAACACCCTCTTGTCAGAGAAACACATACAAGCCTACAATACAAGGTATATAAATGCTATATTTGTGTCTTGTCGTTTGAATGTTTCATCTGAGTCCTCGCTATTTGGCAGCGTAAGATGTCTAATGATAAAACAGATTTCAAAAAGAAAGTGGTGTGGATAGGAGCTCTGTGCAAAAAGAGAAAATCAAATGATGGGGAACATCATCATGTTTGAATTTAAATTCGTAACCACAACAGTACATTCAAGAAAGTTGCTTTACCAATATATACAGGTATCACAGAACGATAAAGAGAAATGCAGTACTCCCTATGCATTCACGACCTAAGCGTTTATTGATATTATTTCGAAGACATTCATGAGTTGCTGGAGTTTGAGTATTAGTGTGGATGACATTCATACAAAGTGACCATCATTCTGAGCACCCCCCCTTCCAAAACAAATAACACCTTATTGGATAACGTCACAGTCACAAGGCTAAACAGTCTTTCCCCGTTACATGTCAATTATGTAATCACTACAGTAGACTTCGCAATCTACGATGCAAATGCTTTGTCCTGTAGAGGCACAGCTGGGGTGTAACATCTTGCTATTTGCCAGCATACATTGAACCAGTGTCAATGGCATACATTCTTAAACAAAAACTAGCAAAGCAGTGATTTAAGGAAACTGGTTCGTAGATGAGTTTGGGGCATCAAGGGAACTGAATGTTGGCAGCTTGCCACATATGAAAAAACGTAGGAGTAATCTGTAAATCATTAAGGAAAAATACATTCTACTGTATTCAAACTGATATTGTAATGAGTATTGTAACAAATACCACTTCTGACAAATGAGTATGGTGCTTGAAGGTAACATAATTACACAAAGTGCCCACCACCACAGAGCTACAAACAGTAATTGCTTTAAGAATTCGATTTTTTTATACGCTTTAGAGAATGCAATGCCCAACAGTGAGGCGTTCAACGACCACGGTTATACATACCAGTATTTAGCCAACGATATTTAGTTATGGTAAGTCATACTAACATTTCGTACGTTAGTAGCAGTCACCCCGTGGTCACCATCCTTTGAAGTTGGTTGAGGGTCATGTTCTTGCCTATGTGGGTACCCTCCTCGATCAAATACAGAGGGTGCTTTGGCACCCATGCCAGCATGGCAGGAAGCCCAGAGGCTGCATGCCGGACACTGAAAATATAACGAGCAATAGGAGAAAACATTCAAGGCGAAGAACATAAGTCTTTCTGAAGTAACCCCTGGGTTGATAAAGCTTGCAGATTCAGAGTTGAGGGCTCAGTATATGAGGGGGAGGGGCATGAGACTCAGCGGCAAAGATGGAGGGTAAGGCTGGGTGTGTAGGGAGTGGCCTATAGCTCAAATTGGGACTACTGCAAGGGCTGAATGTTTAATTTGTTCCACATTTCGCCTATCATTTGTTTGTCTTTTGCTTTCTCGTCCTAGGTGCACAGGGCAATCCCAGACATGGAACCCAGGCTCACTGTGCCACTGGATGCAAACTAACCTGGCTGATGAGGGTGATACCCTGAAACCGGTCCCAGGATGCTTGTTTCTGGTCCAGGGAAGACCTGGCTTGGCAGTTTGGACTGGACTGTTCGCACGAGGAGCATGGTCAAGACTATTTGCATATGGCTTGGTCTAAACTGGGGTGGCATCATGAGCAAAAGAACAATGGATTTAATTCAGATATCTTGACTGGGGCTCAATGTTTGATTTGTTCCACATTCCATCCATCATTTGTGTCTTTTTTACTTTTAGAAAGTGGGCATTTCTCTACTGTTGCTCCTCTATGTGCCTTGCAGCCTGTCCCCAAGACACGTCAGGGATGGGAGTTAGCTACACTTTGAGCATTCCCTCTAGACAGCCACAAACATAGGAAGGGTGAGTATGGCAGGGTATTCATCTGAATTCTGATAGCTCTTCCTGAGCAGGAAGAGGGGGGGCTGACACTTACACATGAATAAGCAGTGTCCTGTTTCCCACACAAAGTGCTTAGTACACCCTACTGATATTCTGGAGCCAAGGCTAGGAAGAAAGGACCCGTGTGCACTTCAAAGACCCTTCTTTGAAGTCACACCAACTGGCACAACTGAGTATAAGTACTGGGCCTCTAATCCTACCAAGACAGCACACTACTGGACCTGTCAGGAGTAAAGAATACTGTACTACAAGGATTGCCACTCTGCTTGACTGCCGCTCTGGAAGAACTGCTTTTCTGTGCTGATCTCTGCCCTGCTGAGGAGAAGGACTGGACCCATCTCACCCGCACCCAGAGGGACTCCAAGGGCTTGCCTCTGTTCTGACGTCTCAGGGCCATCAAAGACTTCCTTCAACCCTGCAATAGCACCTGGACTCTGCAATCTGCGAGTTCTGCCCTGCCAAGTGGTTAAAATCCAGTCCTCGGCCCTTGAAAAGTGACTTCTGCTGTACAGAACCAACAAAATCAACATGGTGACGACTTTGTAGCGATCGGAACCGACGCATTGCCCTTCTACACCAACATAGGAACCTATCGTCAACATCGCCTTGACTGATGGCCAGCTCGATGACGGACAGTGTGGCTCAATGACACCGCCTCCATCGTAAAGGGGTTTATCGAAGCCTTCATTGCCTGAGTCGATCAGAACCGATGCATCGAGCCTTCGATGTTTGCTCCATGTTCCTTTTCAGTTCAACCTGGTGTGGATCATTTTTGTGGTGTTTTCATTGTTTTACTGAGTGTGTGTGTGTGTGTGCATGTGTTGCACAAATACTTTACACATTGCCTCTTTAGATCAACTCGACTGCCCTGCCCCATACTACAAGAGGGTGAGCACAGGTTATCTTTTGATGTGTATCTAGCTTACCCTGACTAGATTGGCGAGTCCTGCTTGGACAGTGTGCATACCAAAAACCTAATTTCTTCTTTTTTTTTTAACTAGGTTTTATTAGTTTCTGAAAAATAAACACATAAACCCAAAGACGCATACAGTGCAAAAGTACAGCTTCACACACATTATCCCAGCGAATACAAAGCAAAGATGGTTACATACATGGAATCACGTCACCGTAGGTGCCACAACTGTAAAGCATTATGTACAATAGAGCTAAATGTGGAATAAACCAAGTCACCGAGCAAACACATTCAAGAAGGAATACAGTAATTTCTCGCTTGGTAGCCATAAACTAAGCAAAGGTAATATCAATCAACATATTTATTCCTCAGTTCAGAGTTATTGTCAACGCTCAAGTCTCATCCTCATTGAATTTCCCAAGTAATTAGGCCCAGAGCCATACTTCCTCCCCCACCCTTTAGTCCGTGCATGACTTTCTCTTATGTTGTTACTCCTACACCCCCCATTCCAACAGGTCCCTCAGTCACTGAGCTACTAGCGGAACTTTAGTGCCCGGCCACACAATGCTTCTCCAGGAGGAAGGCCAGCTGTGCCAGTTTATAAGGAATCTATCATCCCCAGGGTCTAACCAGCACACTCAATAAGCAAGCTAGCGGTGTTAGCAGAATCACCATCCCAGGGGCTTCCTGAATACCTGACAACACTTGCCTCCAGTAGGACTGGCACATTCCCAAGCCAAATGGAGAAAAGAAGCACCCATCTCTCTGCAGTGCGTACACTTAGCTCCCCTAGAAGGGTCCATTTTATTCAGTTTATAAGGTATCACACAGAAGCGGTGCAGAAAGTGAAAATGCAGCAGCTTGAAACCGTTGTTACGCTTGGACCAAGACAGATACCCAAGCCCAATCGGCGTCTGAAATGGACTCTCCCAGTTCTCTTACCCAGGCCCCCAGTGCTATGGACGGCCATTTGTACACCCCCCCCCCTCGAGGACCCTGGAAAAAAGTGTGATTAAATAGCACCCCTCCCCCGATCCACTTATGCCTTCAAGGGTCGTGGTGCCACAGGGAAATCACTCCATACCTCCCTCGCGACGCTCTCTAGCTTCCCATAGTGTAAGAATAGGGCTTGTCCAACCCCAAAAGTGTCCTGAACTTCTTGAAAGGTGATAAAGGTTTCTCTGGGATAAAGATCTCCCACCATTTGACACCCTCCCACTCCTCAGTTTTCCATGGACATGACAGTATCCATAGCTTGAAACAGAGCAGAAACCCCATTTCTTACACTAGAAGGTTGTTTATTTGTTACTGCTTTGAGATGCATTTAACCTTTTGAAAGAATTTAAAGAATGAGTCCTTCCATACTCCCAACTCCTCCCCAAAGACCACATGAACCTTATCTCTCTCTGCCGGTGGCAACATACTGCTTGCTCCTTCCCAGAGCTAAGTGCACCTTTGTTTACTCCCTCTGATGTTCATTTATGCTATATATGAATGAGTACTGTATTGGGCACTGTATATGAATTATTACTGTATTGATCACTGTTTTACCAGAGATTGTATGCCTTAAGGTGTTACCTGCTTATTGTTGGGAGTAGCGGTGCATTGGCGGGGGGCTTCGGCGCCCGCCGTTTCCATGGTTTTTTCCTCATTGTGGCTGAGAGCGCGCCTCGCGGCGCGAGGGTAGCTTTGGTCGCTGACCGGAGGCAGACGGACACCTTTGTTTTCATTGAGCCCGTGGGTTTTATCCCGGTGTATTCCCCTCGACGAGCGCGCGTGTAGCGCATGCGCAGCGAGCATCCCTAGTAGCTGCTGACGCGAGTACAGGCCGGTGGCTCTCGGCCGCGGTGGGCACCAAAACGCGCTGAATTTGGGCTCCTTATTGGTAGAATTCAGTTGTGTTTGGGCTGCACGTCGCAGCGCGACCCTCGAACGTAGTTTCAGTTGCGTTTTTCAATCGGAGTAGTTAGGAAGGTGTCCCTCTGCCTCTAATATCGCCTGGTGAGGCTGTAAAATACAGAAAAGGCCCGTTTTGAGTGTGCACACGCTCAGGGAATGGTGGTGGCCTGGGTCCCTGACCCCTAGTGACTACAGCTTTGCTGAGGGGGTTGAAGGTGGTAGTGATTGAGTGTGCTGTGAGGGCTGACCCCCCCCTTGACCCTCCTTGTGACTGAACCTGCGGTGTCAGGAGCCTCTAGTGAGATCATTCCCCATTATCTCAAGATGGCAGAAGATCAGTATAATGAGGAATATAATGAGGAGGAGACCTTTGAGACCAGGCAGACGGCTGCCTTGGAGGACAACCTGGTTAGTGCCTTGGACGCTTCTGTCCAGTCCTCCGTCAATAGGGCTATGGAGACTACGGTCCCACAGACGGTGCAACAAGCCCTTGCTTCAGCCCTTCGTCCCATAAGACGACAACTAGAAGGTTTCGCCAAGAGACATGGCTTCATCAAACCACAGAAAAAGAAAGCTGAGGCTTCGGCCTCGGGTCAACCTTCAGGTGACTCTGCCACTTGGCCTCATACTCAGGCCTTAGCTACCTTGCCGGACATGGCGGACCGTTCATACGCAGGGGGCAAAGCCACAGCTAAGCGTAGGGTCCATGATACTGACACAGACACAGACACTGGTACCAACACGGATACGGATACGGATACTTCAGAAGATCGCAATCCTCCGAAGAAGGCTAAATCAGCGCAGGCCAATAGCCTTGCGCAGGCTCACCCCCCCTTACCTTTGACCCGTCAGAAATAATGCACCCCAGGTCGCAAGACTGGGTGCCGCCTACGGCAGTGACGGCCTATATTCATGAGAATTTACGCAAGGGGTTCCCCAGAGAAGTAAGGAATCGTTTGCGGTCGGAATGCCCTAGACCCGACATCCCGAATCGAGTGGCGGAAACGCCAGAGATAGACCCCAGCCTTCTAACCTTTTTAAAAAAGTTCACGAGGATCCTAAAAGAGGCTTAGACAGGGCTTGGAAGGGGTGTCAGGACAAGATGCTGGATGCCATCGGCCCTTTGGCAAAAATTTTGGAGATGGCCTTGGCGGCCAAGGAGTCCTCTTCCCCTGTAGACCCCGACGTGTTGGCCGGATGGACCCAACGGGCCATCTGCTTGTTGGGCAACGCTAATTGTGCTATCTCGGCGGAGAGGAGGAAGTCGTTGCTCATGAAAATGCCATTTATCCATTGCAGTAAGATACAACATACATGTTTCACTATACAAAAGCGACATTTGTTTTTGTCAGTGCTCGTTTTTTGTCTGAGGTGAACTACAAAAAGCTTCTTTTGGATACCATTGTCACAATCTTAAGATCCATACATCAACCAGGTTACTAGAGTGAAGCTGAAATATGCAATGTAGTGCCTCCGAAGTGCATCTGCTCCAGACTCAATCAAGGAAACGTGTGTGTGGCATGGACACTTCATGTACGTTTTAAACAAACAAAATAGGGTCTGAAACATTTATCCTGAATCCTCCCCCACCGGAAAATGTAAATTGCAACAATCTAAGGAGTGAGCAGGGGTCTTGACTAAGGAACCTGAACCTCTTGCGTCTTCAGATAATGGCACTTACTTCCTCGCCTGCTTTAAAGAACTAGTTAAAGATTGGAACTTTATAATCCACCTCTTCCTTTTAACTTGGCATGATTTACTGTGTCTCTTCCTAATCTACAGGCCTTCACTCATCACACACCCACCACCACCACATACTGGTCCCAAAAGGGCCAGAAAAAAAAGAACAACCTTTTTAAGACGTGCCCTTTTTAGGTCTCGCCTGCCGATGCTCTTGCGCATTCGAGCTGGCGAGAGATATAGGGGCTTATCCAGAGTTTAACCAAAGTGGCGATTTGATGCAGAAGCACAGCGAGTTAAAATGCGCGTGCACAGCATCAAATCGCCAGCCATCTGTACCCCAGCTTGGTGCCTCCAGCAGCTCTTCAAAGCATTTCTCCTCCCCTAATTATTCATGGCCGGCCGGCCTACTTTCACTTTCACGGCCGGAAGGCCGTGTCTCGTTTTTTTTTTACTTTAAACACAACTTCGGGCTTGTCTTTATTATGTGAGCCTGATCACCATTAACAGAACTTGTGCCTTATTTAGTTGCCGCTTTTAGCAGGAAGAACGGTCACTTTAGTAAATGAGTGCAGTGGTACGGCTTTCACATCTAGCTTTAGTTCTACTCTTGCAGTGCTGTTGCTGTGACATTTTCATCGATGACATGGGACTTATCTAGTTAGTGCTTCTAAAAATAGTTTATTTTATATAAATGCATATTTCCTGTCTAGGGCGATTTAGCAGCTGAACACGTTCGTATTCTTTACATGCACATTGCCTCTTTGTTGGTGGAAACACTATCGCTCCGCCCCCTGCTGCATCAACTTTTTGTTTCACGGCCACCATTTGACTCGCAGCCGCTTTTCAACCAGCGACGCGAGCTTCATTAAAACGTTAGCCGCTTGTTTTTTCCTCTCATGGTGATGCATATAGACAGTGGCTGCAATGTGTTTGGGAAGATTTTAAATGGCAGCATCTCAATTCGTCCTCCTGCAGACGTATGTTTTAATACATTTGATTTGATTTTTAATAAAAAAAAAAAAAAAGATACTTTATCGTGGTGTGCCAGCAGGAATATTCTGGTTACGAGCATGGTGAAAATGCCCTTGTTTCAGGACTCCCATGTCAATTAAGACGGTCAGAGTGGGAAGCTTTAATTGGTACATTCTCTGGGTGTCAACTCCTTGCTGGAATCTTGCAAGAGCAGTACGGATGGCCTTCATTTAGTTGCCGCCTTTAGCAGGAAGCACGGTCACTTTAGTAAATGAGTGCAGTGGTACGGCTTCTTTTGTGTGCTTTCACATCCAGCTTTAGTTCTACTCTTGCAGTGCTGTTGCTGTGACATTTTAATCGATGACACGGGACTTATCTAGTTAGTGCTTCTAAAAATAGTTTATTTTATATAAATGCATCTTTCCTGTCTAGGGCAATTTAGCAGCTGAACTAAAATCCTCACTGTCCCTTGCAGATGTTACGTGGCGTTAGGAAAATTGCTTTTCTTCTTTAAGACTCCTTTTCCTAGAATGCACATTTAAAAGCATACCGTAATTCTATATAGAATGTGAACAAATACAGATACAAAATCCTCCTTTGTATAGAATTTGAAAGAACATAAATTTGCTTTATATATGACAATGCTGGCCATTTTAAAGTACACATCACACTTCTATTTGTTTTTAGATCTAGCATGTTAATTTCACCTGGACATTAAGGGAAGTTGTGTTCCTTCTTGATTTTTTGTTACGAAATTTCTAATTTAAATGCCACCAGCCGCCTGCCTGGCATCACCACATCAAAGGCAGCCCAGCCTCCCTCCCACAAGCTTCTCCCAACGTGCGCTCTGCCTTAGGCCGGCATTTCTCCTCCCCTAATTATTCACTGCACGGCCTGCTGCTCCCCGTGCGTCTCGTCACCATTCCTCCCAGTCCAACTCTCTCCTTGTTTTTTAAATTCCATTCTGCGCCCCCCACTTCCTGTGCATGCTAACTGTCCTACTTGCACTTCTCTGTCCGCTGCTTGCAAGCGCCTTTCATATGTACCATCACCTCTCACTCTGAATGGCATCTTCTTCTGCTTGCGATACCAAACTTCTATATTAGACTCTTGGTATATGTTACCTTTGCATGCCAGACTGTTTCTCCTCCTGCCTCCCAGCATGCCAGTTTCTGTCCGTCTACCCCCACATTATGTGCAGATCACTGTTATGTGTCAGCCAGCCTGCGTGTGTAGCAGCATGTCAGGCAACTTCCATTTGTGCTAGACCAACTGGAGTTTCCCCTGCCAATCTTTAAGCTAAGGTGAAGTTACTGGATCATTGGTGCACATAACGTGGAAACGGCACCTCTTTTCCCTATTGTACCTTTTCTTTTAAAACTATAGGTACGTGAACCAACAAAAGCTCCTGCCTAGCCGACACTGTTGTGTTTACTTTTGATGAACAGCAATATCAATGTGGATATTTGTCCTGATAAACTGCCAGCGTCATGCACTGGAGTACGTTTTAGAGCTGCTATTAGGCTCCCGCTGGTTCACAGAGCTGGACAGAAAAGTGATATTGTTTGTGGGTAGTTCTTACAAATGCATGTGGTTTGCTACTGAAGTCTAATTCCCTGTTGGCAATGGATCATAGTGACCTACAAGCTTTTTCAGAAAAGGCCAATGTCTGTTAGAAATGGTTTGTTGAGCAAAACACAGTACAGAGTCCACCCTCCTGTCTGTTACTGACGATCTGCATATGTTTCAGGACAAAGGCTACTCGGTAATTTTGGTGTTATTAGACCTTTCAGCCGCGTTCGACACCGTGTCACATAACATCCTCATTGACCGGTTGTCGAACGTAGGGGTTAAGAACAAGGCCCTTGCTTGGCTAAGGAGTTTTCTTACGGATCGCACCCAGACTGTCACCATGGGTGAATACCGATCAACTGAGGTAGAGATTACGAAAGGGGTGCCACAGGGCTCCTGTCTGAGCCCAACACTCTTTAACATCTACGTGGCACCCCTGGCAAGAGTGATGCGCAAATTTGGTTTCATCCCCGTGTCATATGCGGATGACACGCAGCTCCTCTTTCCCTTTCAAAATCTCACCACGGAAATAAGAAACTCCTTCTCCGCTGGCATGAAAGCCGTCGCACAGTGGATGTCCACCAACTTCCTACAGTGCAATGTCAACAAGACGGAAGTAATGCTGTTTGGAGATGCCAAATTACTGTGGACCCCTGACTGGTGGCCATCTGATCTTGGTACTGTTCCGGAGCCCAAACAGATTGTCAAAAATCTGGGGATACGCCTTGATCACGACCTTTCCCTCAAACAGCACAGTAACATGGTAGCTGGCTCATGCTTCCACACCATCAGCATGATGCGCAGAATATTTCCCCTGCTACCGGATTCCTTCAGAAAAACTCTGGTGCAAGCCCTTATATTGAGTCGTATTGACTACTGTAACGGACTGCTCCTTTCTGCTAATGAAGGAGTTCTGGATAGGCTCCAGGTGGTCCAGAATACGGCAGCTCGCCTTGTCCTAAATGCTCCCCCCAGAACAGCACCAAAACCTCTATTACAGAAACTACACTGGTTGAGTATTCGACAAAGAGCCAAGTTTAAGATATGTTGCATTATCCATAAATGCTTAAACGGAAATGGCCCTACATACCTGGAGCAGAAATTTATCCCCTACACTCCCTCCAGATCGTTGAGATCTAGTGAGAATTTTCTGCTGGCAGTACCTCGTGCAAAAAAAAACAGACACGGAGGGAAAGCTTTATCTGTTGCAGGGCCCACACTGTGGAACAAACTGCCTCTGGCCCTTAGGCTCTGCACAGACCATTTAAAATTCAGGAAGCAACTGAAAACTCTGCTGTTCACTGACAAAATCTAGACCATGTCCCTCATCTGCATATTTATTTAAACTCTATTTGGTATCACAGCGCAGAGATACTCCGGTTGGAGTCGATTCCAGCGCTATAGAAACCCATAAATAAATAAATAAATAAATAAACCCTTGCTTGTTTGAGCGGACTCTTTTGCCTTAAATAAGGTGCATGACAGCACACAGGAGGCTATATATAGCTTTGAAACTCAAACTCTGAATCCTTGCAACGTTGCGGTACTTTGTGACCGTTTAGAGAGCGGCAGGTATCAGCTCGGCTGTCTTCTGGTTGAGGCAGAGTTAATACCTACATTAATCTGCAACTCAGCACTTGTTTGACTAGTTGGCAGACTCTGCTGAGAGGCCAACATCTGAATGGGTGCGTGCGAAGAGTCAGGTAGCCTGTACTTCTGCCACACACTTTTCTTTCGAATGCTTACGGAGCTGGCAGCGCTAGTCTCTCACTCGCCTCTCTGCATGCATGCTTAGCTTCCTTTGTTACTTTTCCTTGGCCGGACTCTACCGCCCACACTCTACCGCCCACACTCTACCGCCCACACTCTACCGCCCACACTCTACAACTCTACCGCCCTCACTCTTCCTCACTAACTCTACCACTCTACCGCCCTCAAACTACCGCACTAACTCTACCACTCTACCGCCCTCACTTTACCACTCTACCGCCCTCACTTTACCACTCTATCGCCCTCACTCTACTGCCCTCACTCTACCACTCTACTGTCACTCTCACTCTACCGCCCTCACGCCTTCACTCTACTGTCCTCACTCTACCACTATGCAGCCCTCACTCTACCACTATGCAGCCCTCACTCTACCACTATGCAGCCCTCACTCTACCACTATGCAGCCCTCACTCTACCACTATGCAGCCCTCACTCTACCACTATGCAGCCCTCACTCTACCACTATGCAGCCCTCACTCTACCACTATGCAGCCCTCACTCTACCACTATGCAGCCCTCACTCTACCACTATGCAGCCTTCACTCTACCACTCTACCACCCTCACTCTACCGCCCTCACTATACCACCCTCACTCTATCGCCCTCCCTCACACTATCGCCCTCCATCACACTATCGCCCTCCATCACACTATCGCCCTCCATCACACTATCGCCCTCCATCACACTATCGCCCTCCATCACACTATCGCCCTCCATCACACTATCGCCCTCCATCACACTATCGCCCTCCATCACTCTACCGCCCTCCATCACTCTACCGCCCTCCATCACTCTACCGCCCTCCATCACTCTACCGCCCTCCATCACTCTACCGCCCTCCATCACTCTACCGCCTTCCATCACTATCACCCTCCCTCCCTCTATCGCTCTCCCTCTATCGCTCTCCCTCTATCGCCTTCCCTCTATCGCCCTCCCTCTATCGCCCTCCCTCTATCGCCCTCCCTCTATCGCCCTCCCTCTATCGCCCTCCCTCTATCTATTGCACAGCATCACTGAACGCCACAGAATCACTTGTCGCCAAAACAACATCACTCAGCGCCACCACAGCATCAATCTGTGCAACCATTCAACAACAACTGGTTCAAATATTTTCTGTCAATGTTTCAAGCTTTCCTCTTGCAGGTATTTAAACAGTACAGTGGATTCGAAAACATTGATAATAAGGAAATGACACATTTTATTTATTGTTTTATGTCTGGAATAAAACCTGAAATCTCCCAAATGATTAAAGAACTAAACTGTGTTGGCAAGCGAAGCCTGTAAACGAAATTCTCAAGTATGCAAAATACTGTGAGGATGAAATTGATAATAAGCGAAAGAATTGAGAAGAAAAAGTAATGTGGGCTCAAGTAAAAATGGCAGAACAAAAAGAGCTTTAGTTAAGTCAGCAAGCAAATAATCAGAATAGAGAGGAAGGCCAAGGTGAATGAAGTGGGGGTAATCCCAGAGGAAAAATGAGTAAGGAAGAGGCAAAGAAAAAGTTTACTTGTCATGGGTGCGGAAGATTGGGGCATTGGAGAAACGAGTGCAAATTAATACAGAATAATAATGTCCAAAATAAAAATTTGAATCCACAGACGCAGAATGAGGTGTCAATGAGACAGCCGCAAAAGGTAATATAGAATCAGTTACCTCAAAGCCCATATGCCAGATTTTGTGAGTCAACCCAAATACAGTGTGGACACCAGATTTCGGGAGTTGAGGTGGTAAGAAAAATACAGTAACACCACAGTTTCTTTTACAGGACACATTTTTTGAAGACTACGGACGGTGCCTGAGAGGGGGGGGAAGAGGATTGCGCACACAATGCTTCACAATTAAATAGTTAGGGGCCTCAGCAGATCCAAACATGGCGAGGAAGATTTAGTGAGCCATGTTTCCGTTAGGATCGCAACGTCTATCTCCTACCTCAGGATAAGGCCAGCGATGTCTGACGAATGTTTCACTGGTGTGCAGCAGTTGATTAGTAGCCCTGTGATCGGATTCTGAGAATCTTGGATGGGGTCTTGATTCAAGGTGGTTAGCGTTATTTGCTTTGCGTTATTCATATTTAATTTTCTGTCACTATGCCTGACTTCTCTGAAGGGGTTGTAGGGACGGTGCTGATTACATTTACCTTGTTCTTGTTACATGGGTTAGTTGTGGTCGGAGACGGCTCGTGGGATTGCAGTAGTGCTTGCGTTTCCTCGTCCGATAGGTAGCTAGGGAGTTTGCAAGGCTTAAGATGTCTGTTTGATAGAGACATTGGTGTTGCTTTAAGTTATGTAGTAAGCCTCTTGCATATTTTTGAATTTTGAGTGTGCGTTTTCTTTGAGGCACCAATATTCTTCAGATCTAATAAAGCTTTGTAAATGGTTTGTCGAAGGTTACTGGAGTTTAGATTCTTAGTATCTGGGATCCTTGCAGGAGCAGGGGGATGAGCTCAGGAGACTTGGCGGTTGTTTAGTAATTTGCTTTCTAATGATTCATTGACCTTTATTTTAGGTACGGCGTTGATTATGCTTCTTATTTTCTTTGACCTCGGGAGAGATGCCTTTTATTAGATGAGGAGGTGGGCTCCTACTGTGTGGCGAGATAAATGTACACGGAGCGTTGAAAGCTGGTTGGGTGGATGTTGTAGAAAAATCCCCTTGTTTGGTGGCATGGCAGGCTTACTGGACTTTTTCCCCACTATTTCATGGTGAATATGGCGATTGGCTCCTAGCTTGGACACATATTGTCATACTGGTAGAAATATCTTAAAACTGAATGGTCCAGAGATACTCAAAGTCAGGATATAAAACTTAACATAGTGATTAGGGTTGTTTGTACTAAAAAGACTTTATTACATCCCAAATGAACCCTTATTTGCAATCTTAGAATAACAGATTCAGAAAAAAACCAATAAGGATCTAAACCCATGACTTGCAGTTTGCAGGAGCATTTTGGATTCAGGAGGATCGGTGGCAGTGATCCTCCTGGACCTTAGTGCGGCTTTTGACACCGTAAACCATCAGGTGTTGCTCCAACGAATGTCAGAGGTGGGCCTGACTGGAATGGCCTCAAAGTGGCTCGCGTCGTTTCTTCACCAACGAACCTACTAAGTCTGGGAAGGCAGTGCACAATCTGCCCCCATCCCCCTTCAATGTGGTGTGCCTCAGGGCTCCTCCCTGAGCCCCACATTGTTTAATGTCTATATGGCACCATTGGAGGATGTGGTGGCACCACTGGGTATCAAAATAATCAGCTAAGCTGATGATACCCAGTTGGTGGTGGCCCTCTCCCAATTGGGGGACCATCCGGACCTCTTGCACTCCTGCTTGTCCAAGGTGTATACTTGGATGGGCAACTCAGCATTAAAATTGAACGGCTCTCTGCGTGGCTTGGCGGGCGAAGATGGCGGTCGCAGCCTTGTAGAGCTCCCGCCGGCCCGGACTGAATCCGATCATTTATCCTGACCCCCGAGCCCACTGTTGGTGCCCAGTACCTGTACTCGATCCGGTGAAGCTTCAAGTCTGCATTGGTGTATAGATCCTGTGATTCCTCCCTTCCTGTGATCGAGGGGAGCCGGCGGCAGAGTGCGGCCTGGTGGCCGGCCGGAACCGGGGTCCTCGAGTTTCGCGACGCCTGGTGGCAGCTGTGACCTGGCGGGTGCGGGTGGCATCCGCCACGCCGTCCTGGGCTTATCTCTCCGCCGGCGATCGCCTGGAGTTTGAGGCGGAACCAGCGACTCCTACCCATCGGTTCTTCCCCTGCACGACCGGCGAGTGGTGGCGGCGTGGCCGGGCCCTGCGACAGTCTGGTGGCGGGGGCGACCGGGGCTGGACTGGTGGTCGGCTGGCCCCCCTGATCCGCCTCCCCTGGCTAGGCCCACTGGATACGGCGACCCATGGACCGCGGACCCGCTGATTCCTCCTGACATATCCTGGACGGCTGCCCGTGGGGACGAGTGTGGGTGTGGCCTGTCCTGCTGGGGTGACGCCGGGGCCTCGATTTTCGCGACATCCGATCGCAGCGTCCCTCCCCGGGGCCTCATCTGGGCAGCCCCGTTCCAGTTTTGCGACAGTGCCCGCTTGCCATGACCAGGGACAGAGGAGGTGGCCCGCCCAAACATGGACCCATAGATAAATTCACAGGGCCGAGTGGTGGCGCTGGGGCGACCGGTGGCAGCGGCGGCCCCGGGCCAGACAACGCGGCTATCCTAGCGGCCATAACCCAGTCTCGGGACATGCTCGATGCCAAGATTGGCGCGGTCGGGGCGGATGTCACGCTCCTACGCCAGGACCTTCGCAATGCAGTGGAGCGGATTGCTGGGGTCGAAACCCGTGTCACGGAGACTGAGGCGGACATTAGTGGCCTAAAGAAGCGCCTTGCGGAGGTGGAAAGCGTCCAGAAGACACTGGCGGCCCGAGTGGAGGATGCAGAAGGGCGCGCGCGGCGCAACAACCTCCGCTTCATTGGTTTTCCGGAGCGGTGCGAGAAGGACAGCATGGAGAGGTTCCTGACCGGGTGGCTGGAGAGCTGGCTCCCTGAAGGGGCGTTATCTAGGTGTTTCGTGATCGAGAGGGCCCACAGGGCCCTGACCCAGCGGCCGCCGGAGGGTGAGCGCCCGCGGCCGGTTATAGCCCGCCTGCTGAACTATCATGACCGGGATGTTATCCTGCGGGAGGCGAGGAATAAGGGCTCCCTCACCTTTGAGAATCATACCATTATGATTTTCCCGGACTACACAAAAATGGTGCAACAACAGCGGCACTCCTTCATGGACGCTAAGGCCAAGCTCCGGGGCCTCAAACTCCAGTATTCGCTCCTGTATCCAGCTCGCTTGCGGGTCGTATACCAGTCTCGTACCCACTTCTTTGACTCGCCGGAGGAGGTGTTTCGCTGGACGGATGAGGCGGTGCGACTACGTCCCCACGCCCAACCGGGACTGGACCCGGGCAGGTCTCCAGGTTCGTCGCCGGAGCGGACACAACGCCAGCCCAGGAAGGGCCGACATCGGAGGTCTCGCTCCAAGAAAAGATCGGCTTCCGCCTGTGCGTCGCAATCAGGTGGCACCAGGGACTCTGAACACTCCGATGCGGGCAGCTGAACACTGTTGGGCCTCCATATATTCTGTCGGCGGCATATGGACTTGCTCTGCCTTGGCTGGTGAGACTGTTTTACTTTGTCCTTGATGTGCCAGCCGGCTCCCATGTGGAGACTCCAGCTATAGACATGGGGACACTGTGTGGCTCGGAGGGTACCTTATACGGGCCTCAGACCCTCACGGATGTGAGTGTTGTTGGGGGGGTGGTGTGTGTGCGCCTTGGTGGGGTTTTGGGGATCCATTGGTATGGCGGGCCCTGAGTCCTCTGTTTTGGGCTCGGGTCTCTCCATGCCGCGACAGGTACTTCACTGTTTTCTGAGGTATTGGGGTGGGGGGAGTGGGGTACGGGGGGGTGTTTTGGTGTTGCACTTGTTGTTGGGGGGGCTCTGGGCTGGAACGGGGGAGTTGTGTTTGCGGGCTGGGGGGCTGGGTCCACACGTGTCGGGGGCTGTGCTTTTTGTCGTTTTGCGGGTAGCACCTGGGTGGGAGGGTGGGCCAGATCTTGAACTGTGTGTCGATAATGGCTAGTGCTGCGAGTGTGACTCCTTCGAAGACCCTGCGGGTGGTAACGTGGAATGTGCGGGGTGTCCTGGATAAGATTAAGCGGGGGGCTGTGCTGCGGTGGGGGAAAAGGGAGATGGTGGATGTTCTTTTGCTTCAGGAAACACACATGCTGGGATCCAAAGCCCTTAGCCTCCAGAGGTTCGGCTACCACCAGGTCTATCATGCTGGCTTTACGAGGGGCTCGAGGGGGGTGGCCATACTGATTCATCGTAGGGTGGCCTATGTCCACGAGAAGCAATGGATTGACCCCCAGGGCAGATTTGTTTTTGTTAAAGGCCTACTGGGTTCCGAGCCGGTGGTTTTTGGTAGTGTCTATGCCCCTCCCCCCCTGCAATGGGCACTGTCTGAACGGCTGTTTGCGTTGTGGGACGAAATCCCCGAGGTCCTGACTGTGGTGGGGGGTGATTGGAATGAAGTCATGGATGTGGGCTTGGACCGCCAGCGGCGAGCGTGTGTGGTACCTAACCCCCCCCCCGCGGCTGCCCCCACCCGGTTGAGTGCAACGGCGCGCAGTATGGGCTGGGTCGATGTGTGGCGGCATTTTCATCCCGCAGTACAGGCCTTCACGTATGTATCGGCGGTGCATGGGTCATTCTCGAGGCTTGATTACTTGTTTGTACCCGGGGCCTGCCTGAGCCGTGTTAGGGACGCCTCGATACTCCCCAGGGGCCTTTCGGATCATTCCCCTGTCCTGGCCACTCTGACCCTCCCCGTTAAACGGCAACCTTTTCGCTGGCGTATGTCCGCCTGGCAGTTGCAGCGGCCGGACTATGTGGCGCACCTACGGGAGGCGATCGACCACTTTTGGCGCGAGAACTTGGTGGGGGGAGCCGACGCTGTTGTAGTGTGGGAGGCGCTGAAGCCCACGATCCGGGGCATTGACATAACTTGGTGTGCGGCCGCTCGGCGGAAGCACCGGGAGGCCATTGTGGCTGCCGCGGCCCGCGTGGAGGAGTTGGAGCAGCGTGGTCGACTTGGAGGTGAGGAGGGCGTGGTGCGCCAGCTCCTGCAGGCCCAGCAGACTTACTCCTCGGTCCTCCATGAGGAGGCCCGGCAGGCGTGGCTCGCCACGCGCAGTAGGGTATATCAGTGGGGCGATAAGTCCTGCACCATGTTGCATAGACTTTGCCAGGCGACCTTCCAGCCCCTGGAGCTACCCGGTCTCACGGCGGGGGATGGCTCAGTCATGACCGACCCGGACCAATTGGCGGCCAGCTTTGCCCGCTACTACGAGGCACAATATGCCCCTCGCGATCCGCTGAGGGAGAGCGGGATTGCCCCGTACTTGGATGCTTTACTCCCGCAGGCAGTCCCGGAGGAGACTAGAACGGCCCTAGAGGTCCCACTTACGTCCGAGGAGCTAGGGGAGGCCCTTGGCCAACTGAACACTGGGAAGGCGCCCGGCCCTAGTGGCTACCCTGCAGAATTTTATAAAAAATTCCACGTCCAGCTGGGACCCCACTTTCGTAATGCGCTAGAGGCAGCGCGGTCTAGGGGCGAGCTGCCACCTGACTGGCGCCATGCTGAGATTGTGGTCTTTTTGAAGCCTGGTAGGGCGCCTGACCGTCATGATTCATACAGGCCTATCTCCCTCCTCAACATCGAGGCCAAGATCTTGGCGAAAGCCCTGGCGAACCGCCTTCTGCCCCTTATAGCCGACCTGGTCCACCCCGACCAGACCGGGTTCATGCCGCACAGAGCCACCCGACACAATATCCGGCGGGCGCAGGCAGCGATCGACGCCATGAGTGCTAGGGATGAACAGGCCGCACTTCTCCTTGCGGACATGGACCGGGCCTTTGATTCGGTGAGCTGGGCGTATCTCTTCACCTTATTGGCCCGCCTAAACCTCGGGCCGGTCTTTCTGTCTTATATCCGCCTCCTGTATACCAATGTCACGGCGTCGGTCCGGGTGGCAGGCGCGGTCTCAGGACGCTTCCCAATCGGCCGCGGTACGCGCCAGGGTTGCCCGTTGTCCCCATACCTATTTGCCCTGGCCATGGAGCCCCTCGCGGCGCGGGTGCGGCTCGATGCCCAGCTGCGTGGCTTTGTCTGGAACGATACTCTTACAGATAGAATTGCACTCTACGCGGACGATGTCCTCCTGTTCCTTACGGATCTGCGGCGCTCTGGCCCTCGAATCCTGGAGATCATGCGGGGGTTTGGCGAAGTCTCCGGGCTTACCCTTAACCTATCTAAGTCGACCCTGTGGGTTCTGCATGGCGGAGCGGTGGCCGACGATTGGGCTGCTGATCTACGAGTGGCGACGGACGGCCTGAGATACTTGGGTGTTTTCCTCTCGACTTCGCGGGCCGTGGCCTGGACGCGTAGTGTCCTACCGGTGTGGGAACGGGTCCAGACGGATGTCAAAACGTGGTCCAGGATGCCGCTTACGATCTTTGGGAGGTCGGCCATCTTTAAGATGGTGGCGCTGCCGAGACTGCTGTACCAACTCCAAAATTTCCCGCACCCTATCGGCATGGAGTGGTTTCGCCAGGTGAACTCTGTGCTGGGCCGCTTCCTGTGGGAGGGCGGAGCAGCCAGGGTGGCCCTCAAGACATGTTTTCTATCCACCTACTGTGGTGGCTTGGCCACGTCTGATCTCCTCTCCTACTACCAAGCATCGCATCTGCTTGTTCTTAACGATTGGTGGTATGGGGATAGGAGTGATCCGGCATATGCCCTGGAAAGGCATCTTATGGGTGACCATACGCTCCACACAGTTCTATACTCGGCGCGTATACGCCGTGGGTTGCCATCGGTGACAAGGGTGGTCTTTGCAGTGTGGCGGCAGTCCTTGCGCCGCATGGGCTGGTGGGGCAAGTTGACGGCGGAAACGCCGCTGTGGCACAACGGTCTGCTTCCAGAGCTGGCGACTCTGGCTGGGTTCGAGGGTTGGGAGACTATTGGGATTACTCAACTGGGTCACGTCGTGTCCGGCGCAACCCTCAAGTCCTTTGCAGACCTCCAAGTGGAATTCCAAATGCCTCAGTCCCAGTTTTTCCGTTACCTACAGCTGCGACATGCCCTCGCCCCAAGCATTGCCGGCCTTGACTCCCTTCCGGAGTTTAGCCCAATTGAGGCGAAAGTCTTTATGGGCGACCTGGGAGACAAGAAGGTTTCCAGGATCTACCAGACTCTGGTTATTCACTGCTCGTCTACTCTCAGCTCCCTCCGGGAAGCCTGGGAAGTGGACGTGGGCACCCTGGACGAGGACGACTGGAGAGAGGCCCTGGAGTCTCCCCGTGGCACCGCTATCGCGGTTCGGCTCCGTCTCATACAATTCAAGTATCTACATCGTGCCTATTACACACGTGAACGACTGTGGAGGGCTGGTTTGATTGAGTCATCGGAGTGTCTGCGATGTGGGGAAGTGCCTGGCACCTTGTTGCACACAGTATGGTCATGTGGTCGCCTGGCTGGCTTCTGGAGGGGTGTATGGAATTGCCTGGCTGAGGTCCTGGGCTGGGATCTTCCCCGTACCCACCGGCTGGGCCTGCTGCACGTCATGGACGGGGTTGGGGGCAACATCTATAAACGTCACCTATTGCTTCTGGGCCTGGTGGTGGCTAAGCGCGACTTGGCTCGGGCCTGGAAATCTGTGAGGGCCCCCCCCCTGTCGGCATGGAAGGCGGGACTGGACTATTTTATGGGTCTTGAGAAACCAATTTTTGAGGCGCGGGGCTGCCCGCGCAAGCACTTCAAGATCTGGAAGCGGTGGGCTGACTATCGTGGCCTATCCTTGGAACCCCCAGCGGAACCGGAGGAGGACATTTGATCGCAGCGCTGTCTCTGGCCCTAAAGGCACATCCCAGGTTGCTTCATGCCTGCTTCTCTTATATGAACCATCTCTGTGTTGCCTCTGTACATGTGTGGAAAGGGGGGGGGGGGATAGTGGGTACGGGTGGGGGTGTAGTTGGGGTTGGGATGGGTAGTTGGGATTTTAAAGCTGAGCTTCATTGATACTTGCTTAGTATTTCTTGTGTATGTGATCCATACATTGATCTTGATGTGGTGACCTTGGTGTGGGAAGGTGCCTCATGCTTGTCATTCTTTTGCTCAATAAACTTGGTTGTGAAAAAAAAAAAAATTGAACGGCTCTAAAACAGAGCTGATGTTGTTGGGACATGCGGGGCCTTCTTTGCCGCCAGGCAGCTGGCCGAGTTGCCTTGGCGATTCTCCAAGCCCCAAAAAAGAGATCAAAAGTTTGGGTGTGTGGCTTGAACAAGATCTGTCTTTCAAGACCCATGCAAAGAAAACTGCCGGAGTCTGCTTTGCTTTGCTCCGATCAGCCCGTAAGATTCTACCTTTTCTCCCTCCGACCTCCAGGAAACTTCTTATCCAGGGGCTGATTGTCTCGAGGTTGGACTACAGCAATTCGCTTTTCTTGGGCGCTCCGGAGGCAACGCTCAATAAACTTCAACAAGTGCAGAATGCAGCAGCAAGGCTGCTGTTGAATATTCCAAGGAGACAGTCAGCAAAACCAGCATTAAGAGCACTGCATTGGCTCCCAGTACGGGAGAGGATAAAATTTAAATCTCTCTGTACGGCTCATAAAATACTGAGAGGGAAAGGTCCTCCCATCTTGGATAATATGGTGCTCCCCTATAAGGCTACTAGAGCCCTACGCTCTGACCACAAATCCTTGGTACAAGTGGGCAGAGTAAAAAGAGCCCGGACAGGCGGTAGAAGATTCTCGGTGAATGCGGCCAAGTTATGGAATGCGTTGCCCATGAATTTACGGACAGAAACTGGTACTATTCGGTTCCGAAAGCTGCTTAAGACCCACCTATTCCCCGCTTAATGCTGTCTTTTCTCAGCCCCATTCCTCTGAGTTATGAACGAGCGCTGGGATGCCCGAGGGTAACCACGCGCTATATAAGATTCCAAATAATAATAATAATGAATGCAGCTCCTTGATGCCAGTAAATGGAACACTATGCTATATTAGAACAATTGCAACTTATGAACTGGAAATAACAAAATGACCAGTGCCAAAAGGAGTAGCCCACTTACCAATCAACATCAAATACAAATCTGTGATATGCATTAAATACAATGTACTCTGCATAGGCACATTAATCCTCTATGCTACTTTAGGAGTCAAAACTCTAAGTGGACAAAACACACAACTCTCCCAGAACTGCAGTGATCACCGGAGTTATCTTACTGCTATTATAATCTCCCCTCAAAATTGCTGGGCACACAAAAACCTGTGCAACCCTGTAAGATACTCTAAAATGCAGTCTCTTTGTGACTAATTAAGCTAGATCAGAGTTATGTTGCCAATTTTTTTTTAATTAAATATATAAGTCGACTGTGAGACTGCTTTGCAAGTTCCTCCTCTCGTGACTCCACCCCCTTTACTCAGCCACTCCTTGACCCCCCCCATTTATGGCTTATTTTAGTCATTTTCCCCCTGACTCCAGCACAAATTAGAACGAACGGAACCGTAATACATGCCTCCTCAATAAAACCAGGACTTTACCGTCATGGTCAGGGGAGAAAAATCTGCATTACTATTGTTTGTAAAAAGTATATGCTTTTCTCCATAGCCCTGACAGAGTTACCTAGAGACAGTAATGATGCCGCTGGTTAGCAATAAGCTAGCATGCCCCTTCAGATGCAAGAAATCTCTCATGTGGTTTATGGGCCCCTGCAGTAAGTAGTCTGGCTCACTGGTTAGAGGCGGCAGACCCGAGAGCAGAGGACGGCCCGGGACCAGGGTTCGATTCCCGGCGCGGCAGGTTTCTGGACCAGGGTCAGCGGACTCGATAATTCTCTCGCCTCGGTGCCCACTCTGATCAGCGATCACACTCGGCAACTCTGGGCATTAGCTTGCCTCATCTTCACTAACGGCCCCACCAGACCGCCGGGGATGCCTGGTCTCACCCTGGAGATACCCATTAAGGGACCATCTCTCAGGGAAGCCAGGAAGGGTTTCGCAGCGGTCAAAGCGCCTTGGGACCCTACGGGTAAGTAGTGCGCTATATAAATGCCTATACATACATACATACATGCAATGCAGATACGTGCTGGGGTCCATGCACCTGCAACCTACCGAAATGGGTTTATAATTTAAAAAACATAAAAACATAGGCTTATGGCTGTGGGAATTCAAACTTGTTCCTACAGCCTGCGCACATGTGTTAGCAGCAAGTGCTCATCTGTCTTTCTTACTTATGATCTACATAAGCAACACTAGTTACTTGATTTATTTGAACCTTGCTTTCACACGTTCTATTACTATCATCTTTTTTCTTATTAATGGCTTATCCCTTTATGCTCTTATACAGTTTAACAAATAGAGCGGGTTTGAAAGACTTACCAAAAATATTTGTCTTCACAGTGATCGAAAGATGTGTGTTGTTCTTTAGGATTTCAAGAGCTTTTGCATAAGTAATGTTTTCAAAGTTCTGACCATTGACTTCCATTATCTGTTAAGAAAAGAGGTGAGATCTGTAATCCCAAAATGGACATCCTAAAGGCACAGCACACTGATTTAACCATGCATGCTCATTATGCAAAGTCACGAAGGGATTGGATACAACAGTGATTAAACTTAGTTACACGGAATAAAACAAAACTAACAATGAAAAAGAATCTTCTACGTCCAGCGTGCTTTATATAGAGAGGGGGGTTACCATCACCGAAAAGCTTGCATACTAAACGGAAATGTAACGAAAAACTAGCATACAGGCTTAGACAACGGCTATCAACCATCGACCCTGAAATGACTATCATTAACTTCTGCTTTTCACAATAAAAGTCACACCTATTGATTTTTTTATCATCATAATAAACAGATAAGACCTACAGTCTTTGTCGTTAGTTTGCCGCTAATCAACACAGGGGACATATCCAACGTGAAGCTATTAATACTCGACTTTGCAAGCCCTGTAGTGTGCCTTCTAGGGGCGGGAAGGGCCGGGTCGCTTTCAGATGAGCCCTATGCGGCTGTACTACATTGAAATGTTACTGCCTGCTAGAGGTTTTCATAAGGTGCTTTTTACCTGGTCGCCGCGCTTGAAACCAGCCTCTGCGGCCCGGCTGCCAGCTTCCACGCTCTCCACAAAGATGCCGAAGCCCCGGTCACTTCCGCCCAGGAAGCTGAAACTGAGGGGGGACTCCCGCGACGGCTTCAGCAGGGTGATCTGCCGCCACTTGGCCTTGGCTGCGCAGGCAATGTTCAGCAGCCTGAGGTGGCCCTTCATCTTCTGTGGGAAGGGACACGGCAACAATTACGGGCACTAGCATCATCAACACAAGTGACTGGAGAGTTACTATCAATACTGGCGGGCTAGAAACAACTGAAAGCACAGATATTCTGAAAAAAACAAAGGCACAGTAACGAATTCTCGGTGTCTGAAGCATGTTAACTTTACGAATATATGATCTAGTTATATGATTCAACGTTACAAAAATAAAGGAAATGTGACAGTGCACGAACCACACTGTAAGCGTGTACAAAGGAACCACTTTAAAAAAACTACATTATGTAAAGCGCACATCTAACCATCAATCAAGAATGGGCATGTAAAAACTAATACTGAAGGCTGCAGATCTGGAGGATTATGAGGCAGTAGCATGAGGTATTGATTCACACTCCAAAAAATCTGGGTGAAACTGCCCTTAACGTGGCAGACCAAATACCTGCGCTTCTTTCCTATTTCACCCCACACACAGGCATCAGGAGGGAGAACCGGAAGGAGGAGACCGTGGGTGAGAGAAAAGGACAAAGGCATATGAAGTACAACAAGCAAGAAGAGGTGGGGGGGTCAAAACGTGCAATGACGAAAGGCACGTGCGATGGGAAAGGAAACATCAATGCATTGAAATCAGGCTACATATGGGTGATCTAGTGTTCAGGATGGGTGGGGAAGCGTCAGAAAGCTCTGGACGCGGACAGCTGAGGATGGAGGGGGGATTTAGGATTGGGGGCAGTTTTAGGGCTGAGAGGGGGGAGATCAGGGTAATTTTTTTTAATTGGGGGTACAGGTTTAGGTCCCAGGGTAGTGGAAGGGGTTGGGGTACTTTTGGGACAGCGCATGTGTCGGGGTAATATATGTTAAGGGGCTTGGTTTTAGGCCTCAGAGCAGGGGAAGGGATGATCTTAAGGGCACAGAAGGTTTTAGGACTCAGGGCGGGGGTTTGAATTTTAGGACTTAGGGTGGGGGGTCGGAGTAGTGGCGACCTTAGCCACGCATAACCACTTACCACTCATGCCTTTACAATGAAATTGCGTGGTAAAGGAATGCGTGATTAAGACGCATTTGTGCGTGGTTTAGCCATGCAGGACTGTCATACAACCGCTCTGCTCACTTGCATCGCCAACTTATGTTGGAGGGAGGACCAAATAAGGAAATTTAGGAAAAAACATTTTTAGTTGACTTACCGCATTTTCCAGATTTTTTTCAAATGCTTCTAGGAATCGTGTCATGGTGACATCACCTTCAAAATCATTAAAATGGTTGTTCACCCAGAGCAGTACTACCCGTGTAACCTGCAGGGAAAAAACACTTTACTGAAACATGACACACCTTGTTTAAATTGGGCAAAATTTTCTTTAAAAAAAATTAGACGCAGTTCAACTTCAATGTTTTTTAAAATGAGGTGCGTGAATTATAAAGTGTGCAAGTCACATTTATAACATTCACGGTTATAATTAATATTGTGCGCATTCATTTAAATTATTCGCCGCATACAGCACTGTTTCTGTACTAACCCTTACTCAGCGGGGCAAAAACAAACAAATTCAACATAATGCAGCAACACAGGCCTCAACCATCGTACATATATAGAGCTCAGTCACCGTGGCAAGCAATTAGACAAATCTGTGAGTACAGTCTTACTATGGCGTGTTGACTTGATGTTGTGGTTTATGCATATAAATAAATAGATAGATAAGCAAATCCATACATAAATGCAGGGGCACACCGTTTCTTACCCCCGCGGCGTTCCTATTATGCCAGAGATGTTGAATTTCAAGGCCATATAGCCTTGATTCCACCTCCCTTCACCTCTCGTCTTTTTTCAGTCAACCCTTTGACATTTTCTTTCGGGACAACATCTGAACAATTACTCCCAGTGCCTAAAAATGAGTAATGTTGCTCAACATCTGAAACCACCGGTACAAAAAAAACACTGCCTGTTACTGAAGGGCGTCCAACCTTCAGCCAGAATAAGGGACGCTGGGTGGTGGTGAAATCAAGTGTGTGAAGTGCAGGAAATATCCCCAGCGTCTGCCTTTGGCAGGTGGGTAAACATTCTTGACCGCACAACTTACTAATGAAAAGAAAATACAACGTCGAATGTAAGCAGTTCAGGCTAATAGAGAGGCACTCATGTTTCATACTGGCGCAGAACTTGCCAATTTCTGGCCACGTGTTTACTTTGCAAAAATTACGCACCTCAGCAAGTCTGTCACATTTAATGCCCAGCGGACCGCTCAAAAGTGCTTACACAAAATGTCCTATGCTCAAAGGGAAAGGAGCAGGGAGACTTCAGTTTTATGCAGTTTTCTCTGCCATAGAAAACTGTGAGGTCAGCCTTTCAAGCAGCGCTCCTGCGTAGAGCGGAAAACTGCCGCGCGATAGATAAATAGACGGCTTCGGAGTGGCAGCATTAGGCAGACTTTCACGAACATGAATTATAAACGCATCCATCTCTGACGGAAGAATCTTTATTTTCTGACAATGTCGGGATAGGTGCTGCTATCCCGCCAGGCATGCTCTTTACATTTCGTACTACTACATTTCCTAGACATATTTTGGAGTTTGTGCTTCCAAGTATTATTGCAAAAACAAAAATCACTGAAATAAGTGGGAGGGCAGCAGGGCTGATTTAATTTCTCTTTCTAATCGCCACTGGGACCCTTCATCAAGCATTTTGCGCACTCAAGACCCACAGAATGAGGACTTGTTTTTTTCTGCTCACACAAACTTACGCTGACGTTATTGTAAAGTATACAAAAAAGTGATAACTTTACAATACATATGTGAAATCTTACTCGCAAATTAGTTTTATTGGATCCACATTTGTGACAGTATTTTTAAAAAGTACAGAATATATTTCTATTGGTTACTATTTTGAAACACAATGGGGTTCTCTGGTTTTATTTGAATGCTTGAATATTTGGTTATACAGGAATATGTTGAATTGTGAGTGATTTCAAGCAAAGGTGGAGTGGAGGTATGTGGGGTTGAGAGGCTCCAAATGTGTTTCTGCGGTGACGTACATGTTAACACGTTACATGGTTATACACGTATATACTGGTAAATCTGCTCATGCTTGACAGTCAGAGAGACTACTTTTCTATGCATTTGCATTTATAGGCTTTCCAAATCACAGAAGCTTGTTTCAGTATGATATTGAGCGAGTTACTTCTAACAGCAGTTGTGCAGTATTTTATGGCGATTGTTTCATGCTGTAATGGTGCATGTGGGTTGGCTCTTTCATAGTAGTTGAGAACAGTGGAAGTCTGCCTCAATATTGCTTAATGAGTGTCAAAACAACTTTTGTTGTTATGTTCATGTTTGAAACAGTTATGGTTCTGTGGTAGTTGTTACATTATTAAAACGTGGTGTATTCAAAGACAACTTATGAGTATTAACTTTTAGCAGATGACAAACCTTCAAAAAACTCTAATGTTAATCAACTTTCCAGCTTTGACAAGAGGACTAGATAGACTAAGGATTCCCAGCGACAGCTATGGCAGTACATATCAGCATCCTTTCAGCTCATACTTTTTTTATATAAATTCAATCAAGTACTGTTGCAAGAGCAAAGATACCAATAATACCAGGAATACCCGTTTCCCAATGTAAACAAGTGCACAAGTAACTAAGTGATTAACAATGTGGGATCCCTAGTCATGATGCTTTAACAGGGAATTCACTGACCAGTACCAACAACTGTCCTAGTTTAAATGTTCCAGTTTGCACAGGAGTGGAGGAAAGCCTGATTCCTACTGATGGTGCTCTTAACCTCCTGCCACAATAGTCATGCAGCTACAGAATGACACCAGATAGTAGGGTTGAAAAAAGGGCAGGGGTTCCTGCTGCTTTAGTAAGCAGCAGAAAACAATCATTGGGCTTGTCTTAGCTATGAAGTAACTCACACATACATGTATCACCCTTGCCCAACAGACAGGCTAGCAGCCCTTACTAACTGGATTGCTAATCCTTCCTGGAAACAACCTTAAGCTAGATTCAACAGTCTTGCATCTGCTGTTCTTTGCCTTTGTAACTCTCCCAATTTGACACTGCAATTGGATGTTCACACAGTTTGAGTGCACTTTTGAGAAATACAGGGTAGAGTTTGTCCCGATTTATCTCTGAAACATTCTCTAAAATGACACGATCTCACTTTGAAGTAAACCTTCTGACATACTCTAGGATCACTGAATTTGGACTTCAAACATGTGCTTGATTGTGCAGCTAGGTTTACTTCTAGACTCCTGATTGACATTGTCATCATTTGGCACGTGCAGCACACAATTTACCAGTAGTGTGTAATTGCAGCATTTTTGCTAGTGCAGAGGCAAGTTTGGAGGCAGTTCTTAGGTTTCCAGCGGAGGCCTGGGGCTAATATAACATTTCCAGCCAGCTAACAAAGATGTCCTCTATTGAACTGTTATTATCCCAACTTTCATTTACAGTGGAAATTAGGAAGATAGGAACAGCATTAGAAGTTCATAACAAAATGTTTTATATAAAGACCATATCATTAGAGACAAAAAACAGTGCAAACTAACCTTGTCCCTGAGGCTGTCAACATCAAACCATTCTAGAAGTTTTTCTCCAACTTCCAATGGGCTTGAAAGAAATGTTCTGTAAGTCAACAGGAAATCTTCAATGTACGTTGGGTCCACAATAGAATGCTCTTCAATCAAATGCAAGATGAGTCTTTCAGGTGTTCCCTAAGCAATAAAACACAGTCGCACATTATTTTGAGAATGCTGCAAGGGGCAAGTTTCATTACACAATTCTGTGTCACTCAAAATCATCATTGAATCTGTCACAATCTTCTGTACCGAGAAGTGGCTCAATTTGGCCTAGGGTACTGTTAGATCCATATTAACGAAGGATACCTATAAAAATTAGGGTTACCCATAAAAAATCTACACAATTGTAGGCATTAACCAAATTCTAAAGCAAAACATAGCAGGGAAATAACTTCAGGTGAAGACAATGATGATTGATATTACTTACCTTCACCCGAAGCTGAAATAGTCTAAACCAATTTTAAGGACTCAGGAAAAATGCCTAGAGTTCCTAGTCTCAAAAGAATAACATACTCCGCATTGTTCACAAATATTGCCAATTTACATACGGCATGCAAATCAGGCAAATGGTGTAAACCCGAGGAAGTGCCATATGAAATAACTGAAAAGAACAAAATGTGCAATATTTCTTGTACCGAGTTAACTCCATATATTTATGTTTCAGGCCTTGTAAGATTAGATCTGCAATGCTAGGTCTGTTATTATAACAAATGTTGACTAAATAACATAGTAAAAACGAAAAATACATTAAGTGTCAACTTATGTATTTTAGATTATCCAAAATATTACAGCTGATCGGTGGAAAAAAAGAATTGAAACGAGACAGCAGATTGTCTTGCATGGGCAAAAATGCATTTGGAAGCGTTTAAGCAGACACAAAATATTACAACTATTCTAGTAGACAGAACTATCCAACTCCCCAGGCAATTTAGATTGTCATTTTGAATGTCACTTCCTGGTGTTGGTATTCACTGTCCTGATTACAACAAATAGGGGCAGCCCCATTCCCCAGAATCTGGGGCCACTCAATAATATTATAGCAACAAGGGTTAAGGGATTAGAAGACTTTTCTTAATGCCATCACATTTAAAAAAAATCCAGGGATAGTCTGCCCTGTTCAGCATCATCTGAATGTCCCCACCCCTTACTGGTTTCCGTATCTGTTCAATAACGTGACATTTGATTTGTGAAGACTTTTCTTAATGCCATCACATTAAAAAAAATCCAGGGATAGTCTGCCCTGTTCAGCATCATCTGAATGTCCCCACCCCTTACTGGTTTCCGTATCTGTTCAATAACGTGACATTTGATTCCATTCACGGAGTGGCCATGCTCTACAAAGTGTGACACAAAAGGGTGTTACGAATTCTACAGGTAAATGTGACTTATGTTGTGATAGACGGGTTTTGATTTTTTTTAGCTGTCTGTCCTACATAAATAAGGTCACAAGGACACAAGAGTGCATAAACCACATTCTGAGAGTGACAGTTATTATGATCTCTCAACTGTAAACAATGGAATTGTTTGGTGTTAGTTGTGGAGTCGCACATAATGCAGTTGCCACTTTTAAAGTGGCCAACTGTTTTGTAAAGGCCCCATACAGAAGCCAAATACGGGCAACTGACTTTGGGTACACAGGTACAGACCAAATGATCCTTTATGCTGCAACCTCTCTTGAAAGAGAATAACTGTAACTCATCCGAGATACCTATCGATGGAATCAGGGATGAATGCCTTTTTACAATTTTAGTGGTGGCATTACTCTGTGTGTAAAAAGTAGTTGAGCACACTACCCTCGCCATTGCTTTTTTAGGAGTGAGTAGACATTCACAGTGGTTATACTAAGCCCTCTTTAGAGATCTTTTAATTAGGTGGAAAGGGTAACCACGGTCCCCCAATTTCTTGGACAAAATGTTGGCTTCATGGAAGTAATCACTTTAGAATTTACAGTTTTTTCTAATGCGACCCTTAGGATGGTAGCTCTTATATTGAAGTAGGGTGTTGCGAGCCATTGGTTTAGTGTAGAGTTTAGTTGCTAGCTTGCCATCATTGGACATGATAGTAAGGTCCAAGAAGTCAATAATTTCCATTATTGGATTTGGAGGTAACATTCATATCAGGTGAACGAGAGTTCAACCATTCAATGAAATCAGATAGGGCTACATCATTGACCCTCCAAACAAAAAAAAATATCATCAATGTGGCGCCTCTAGTGGTGCACATTGTTAAAGAAAGGATTTGCTGTGCTTTTGTATACATGCTTGTTCTTGAAATCATCTACAAACAACATGGCAAAGTTTGGGGCCCAAGTAGCCCCCATGGATGGCCCCTTTATTTGTAGATATGATTGTCCATCAAACTCAAAATAATTGTGAGTCAGTGAAATTGTCAAAAGATCGATTACAAATTCATTGGGGACAATAACGGGACCAGGTCTAGTGTTTAGAGTCTCTCTTATCACTGAATGTTGGTGTATATTATTCCTAATTTATTCATACTCTGGATATATTATTGAAGATGGTACACTGTTTTCACTTCTTTGGGTATCCCTCAGAGCATTGTTTTTTTAAAAATCAGAATACATTTAGATGAATTAAACTCCAGTGACTTAGAAATATTTTTCCATAACAAATCTTATTCGTACAACTGTTGTGGATCCCTTATTTGATTTGTTTTAATTTTTGTTCAACTTATTGTCTCAATTTATTCGTAGGTCTTGTGATTTCAGAACTTTTTTGTTTAAAAATATTCCCTGAACCATTGTTGCTATAATATGGTATTCACAGTCTGGCATCCAGGCTCGAAAACCGGCAGTTAAGTATGAGCCACAGTTTCTAAGACAGAGTCGAGCATTGATGTTATACACTCACCGTCTTTATTTCAGCTCTACTTGCAGTCATGATACAGTATTCTTAAGTAGAATTATGGGGTAGAATGTGGTGTTATATATGTCAAGAACAACCAACTACAGAAGACATTTTGTAATAAGTTATCTTTGATGAAGAAGGGTTTTGGCGATTTTGGTGTACCCTATTTTTCATCAAGACCCAGTGCCGCTAGTTGTCATAGCTTAAGCCACTTTTATGTGTGCCAACACTTAGTCAGCAATTTTTCAGGATCAGAGGGCATCATTATAGCAGAAAAGATTCTGATGAACATGTGTTCACCGCGGAGTGGAGCTACAACCACTCAATGAAAATCCCATGCCTTGTAGTCATCATCTAAAATGATTGGAGACAGACCATCACTCTCTCACAGTAATAATCTCACTGGAGTTGAAGTTGCTCAACTTTTGTGGAAAGTTCATTGGTCACAGGCAACCTTTGCCCAGGGTCAGAGTCTGCCAGAACTACGAGATTTCCACATTGTAGCAATTATAAACTAAGGTTAGGGGCTATAGCCACTAACCAAATGTGTGATTTTTAAAAGTCGCTGCTTCACAAATATTACAGGCTACCACCATTCATAGGATGTACATCATTTAATTAGGAGCAGAGTCACTGGTGTGACGCCCTCCCTTATAATCGCCAAAAGCCCAGGCTGTGATCACTCCCCAGGGAAGTCAGTCTCTAAGTCTATGGAAGTCAGTCTCTAAGACTATGGAAGCCGGTCTTTAAGTCTATGGAACTCTCTCTTCTAAACACATTATTTGACAAGGATTAAAGGCTGGCACGACTTTTGCTACAGGCCCTCTTTTACAGGCACGAAAGCAAGAAAGTTGTAATGCTGCCTTATACAGACCAGGTTAACAAAGGGTATGAAATAAATCCGTATTTTTTTTTATTTTCGAATTCCAATTATTAACGTATGTAGAGGTTTTGAACAGTTTTAGTACAAACCACAGGAAGACCAAATGTTGTACATTTGGTTTCGATGTAATATGGGGAACTATTTCAGTGGTTAGCTGGGTTGTCAAGGGCAACACAAACCAGAAACAAAACCGTTTCTAAAAAAGACACCTGGAAACCCCTTTTGAAATATTCCCAATAATGACATTGATCACATAACTCGCTTTTTAAAAAGCGAGGGTTACCAACAATGTGCACTTTGCAACATTTTCATTTTTAGATACATATTGAGAAAAGAGAAATAAAGTTCCAATATTAAAAAAAACGTATACAAGGCACAGACAAGCACTAACAATAACTGAAAAATACTGCCAATCAGATGCTCTAATGAACTCCTTTGAAAATGCAAAAGTGTCACATACAGGAAACACATCGCAAAAATATCTGAAGGCTTAACATTGAACATTCTGATGCGTCTCTATTAAACAAACCTACAGACGTCTGTAGATAAACAGCTATCATAAGGCACATACAGATAATATTTACCTTAATAACAATGTGTCCTTTCCTTGTGCCGCTGCGATCCAGCTCTCGGTGCTCCTTCACCATGACAATCTCTCCCTCCTCCTCCACCTTGTGGGTGTTCTTCTCCACATGGTTCAAGATCCGCCAGTAGTCCTGCTGGGCTATACATACAAACTGCCCCAAAATAAGATGTGGGCAGTTAATAAACCGGTAATACATAAAGATATCCCCACGCACCAAGGCTGGGCAGGAGCAGCTGATCAGTGACAAGAAATCACTTGACATTACTCCTCCTCTCAGACTGCCACCCACACACAATTCTACCAGCTAAAGAAATGCTGACCACAGGAAAGGTGTTAAAGGGGAATAACAGCACCAGCAGCCCCATCTAGCACAACGTTACTCTATTAACACTTGGTCTCGGAAGAACAATCCTTTCGAAAAGTGGAAATGAATATTCTCCTCTAAACAAAACTACTGACTTGGGTACATTTCCGAAAAGACACGTGCACAAAAATACACCGAGCAGGCGCTGACCACATTTCTGTAGTAGCAAAATGAGACAGTTCCCATTTTTTGGCGAGAAGAGCAACCAACCAAATGTTACTCCTTCAGCAAAAGAGAAAGTCATTAAAAAAGCTCCACTCACTGTAAATCACACAGGGGGGCATTCACAATTATGAACAACTTTGAGCATCTGTGCAATAACAGTATGTCATTTATCCAATAAATTGTTAATAATGATGAGTTAATGTGCAATTCACTTATATTTGGAAAAAGTCTCTTGTTAACGTGTCCTCTCTACACAGGAGCAACATCTGAAGAGTTCTTCCAAAACATGCACACACAAACCACATAAATAAATTAATAAGATTTGGAAGTTTGTTTCCCTCCCCAGGCACAGGAGGAACATCCTTATAAGGTACATGAACTTTAACTCTCCGGGACAAGGAATACGATTCTTCAAAATGTGAATGGCAAACTCACCTGGCAGTCATCTACTTTGGTCCGCACCACACCATTCATGTACTGCTTCTCAAGGGAGGCGTTAATGCCAAAACTGTTTCCCATACACAAACTCTCACTTCTCCCATCAGAATGGCTGATTTCCACCGTGCCGTTCAAAATGACATGCCAGGAGTCGAGCTAGAAGAAAGACTCAAGTTTGTATCAAGCATCCAACACTTACTTCTACCAGCATCTTATAACACGCAGGAGGAATGTGTCAGCCAAAAGGCCTTGCAGTCGTTCTATAAAAATTCGGACTCACTGGCATTTAAAATAGGTCTAGTCACATAAAAAAATGATTAAACGATGCATATGCACCAGAGGTTATGACGATTACCCCAATTAAAGTGAGTGAAGTTACTACTATAAAACGATACCAAATATGTCACTGTTAAAAGGAGTTGAATAAGGGCAAAATATTTACTTTAGTTAGACAAAACAAAATGTGCATTGCCATGCAAGTCTGGCAAAATTGTCTATATACAAATTTGAGTTAAATCTCTCAATTATTCTTATGTTGTAGCAGCTCAGAGACACCAGCAAATTGACACACTATTAAATGAAAAAACAAAATTGTCATAATATTAAATGAAAAAACAGACATCAAATGCACAACACACAAGAAGTTTAAAGAGATTGGCTGAATAAGCTTGAGCAGCAGACCATGCGACATAACATAGTTTACAATACACTGCCTCATTAAAGGCAGTACTTAGTCATTTGATTATATTGTCACAGCAGTGCTGACTGTAACCACAGACAATGTGTGTTTAATCCTTTTTGAGTTTTAAATAGGTACTCTTAAATGAGCACATACCTATACTATTACCAGATAAATTCAAGCCGCCTATATATTCACCCTACGTGGATGAGGGTTACCGTTTGAGTGGCCTAACATCTATCAAATGGGAATGCTATAGAAAAACTAATCAGAATCAGCAGCTTCTCTCAGCAAAATGGCCTAACGGAATGTCTAACAGTGCCTAGTCTCATCGCTTCCTGCTTCAGTGTCTAGGTCACCTACCTTCAGTTTCAGGAATTTCAGCGATACACTTTCATTGTCTAGGAACCATAACTCTATCCTGAGCATGAGGCTGGACACATCCCAAAATGGTTCCCCAAGCCTCCATTACTCTGGTTCACTCATACATACAATGCATGTATCATGCAGATCACAAACACAAATAAAATAATTATAGATTTTAGCTCTTAAAAGCACCACTTAACACAGGCGGGACAGAACGCCTCCATTCCCGTCACAACTAGGGGTTCACAAAAATATTGCATGCTGCCAGCACCACTGTAAGTACTAAACCCATGACATGGTCAATAGTCCACTGTTAATGCAATTAAGGTATGCTTGGTGTGCCCTTCCAGATCAATGGACAGGTCTAAGAAATCACAAGTGACACGCCTAGGTCTCTGCACACACACCAGATTAAGGTGAAGCAAGAGCCAAAATCAAAATTAGGATACCAGATACACCCTTTTGGGTACTCAGGGCAGGGGAACAGGACTACACTATGCAGAGAACATTTCTGTCCTAACAAATTCAATGTCCCCCTTCTCTATTTTTTCTCAGATTAAACTTGGTGCCTATAGGATCTATTTGATGACAGTGCTTACTTTTGGCACTAGATGTCACAATTAAAGGAATAGTGTGGCCTCTTGTAATCAGAGTGACTAGGTTTGATTCTCTTTAGACTTTTGCTTTTCAGGGAAAAATATGAATATCTGGAGAACAGTTCTTCCTGCCACTAAGAGATCGTTTTTTCTATGTTCAATCTAGCAATGCAAACAAATTGACTCATTGCCGTGCAAGATATTTTTTATTTAGAACAGGATACATCGCTTGGAAACAAGCATGCATGGCAGAGGAAATAGGTTTAAACATGCTACTACTAGCACTAAGGAGAAGGCAGCTAAAGTATTAATTTTAGCTCTTACACAGATGGTATTAAGTGCTGGTTAGCTTAGCCCATCTGTGACAAAATTGCTATGTGACAAAGATAAATTACCAAGCCATTTTGGTGGACAGTGAACAGCATTAACAACCCTTTGCCCAGGGTGGCAAGCACCAACATCTCGGAAGCTACCTGTGCCAGTTTCCTAACTGCACACATTTTAATCCGATGGGCACAGCTCACCCAAAGAGCATATTACAGTCATCTATAGAACCACAAGAAAAAACATCACAGCAAGAGGCTCAGCTTGCGCCCCATGTATGCACTATGGTTAGGGACAAAGGATGTGAATGGGCAAACTGGGATGAGAAGCAATACACATGAGAAAACAGCATAGCACGCCCCAGAGTAACCACACCAACAAGGATAACAAACGCTACCTTCAGATGTCAATCTGCTCACAGCCTGAAAAGCCAGACAGAAACTAAACTATCAACTTGCAAACTGAACATCCAGAAGCAAATTTCCAAAGGGTGCAGAGAAGGGGTCCCGGGCCAAAATGGGAACGCACCAGCAATCTTTAAGGAAGAACCATACTACTATGCAAAGTTAGAGCCACACTTAAATTTTGTTTAAGACAGTGGCAGAGTCCCCCGCCTGATGGAATGGCTCCGTGATCATGCCAGTATTCAAAGGGGGAAACAAAACCAAGCCTGAGAGCTGCCAACTAGTGGCTCTTATAGAAGATGAAGCAGAATACTTTGCAGGAGGAACTACAGACTTGGGCTGAGAAACATCACATAATCCCACTGAGCGAGACTGGTTTCACCAAACAAAGAGGGTCAATAATTAACATCATGGCCCTTTCCTTGCCAAGTAGCTTTGCAATGTCTTATAAACAGCCTGTCAATCTATGTTGTATAGATTCGAATTTGATGTGGTAAGTCAAAGCAATTTATGGTTAAAACTTGCGGCTTCGAACATGCCTGGCGGTCTTCTAAGTAATTATCAAAACAACAAGTGGTCCTGAGCTTACAAGAATGAGGGAAACAGATATATATAGATCACAATGGAATTCTATATAGTTCAGGATTCCTTGACCAGCCGGCCAGGGAATGTTTATTTGTTCAATGAGTATAGGATTTCAGAATACAACATATAACCCAAAACATACGGGTTACATTAGGGCACAATCCTGTGCCAAGCGAAGGGAGAGAGGTGAGAAAGTGAGGGCAAGTAAAAGAAAATATCAGGCAAACAGAGTGAGCTTGCAGGTCACTGAATTAAATTCACATTGAAAGTGTATCCTGGAGTCATTCATACAAACAATAATAACAGGGAATAAACTGTATGAATTACTCTACGGTCGTCGACGTTTCGATCCCCAGCTCAGTTACAACGGGATCATCATCAGGACAAGTAAAATAATTTTGCCTGAACAAAAAGTCAATTATAACACCAAGTTGGTGGGGTGAAGTACGATTATCTTCAACGGGCAGATCTGTTTTTTAACATCAGCGCGATTTGTTCATTATATGGGAATCTTTCCTTTTTGGTGCAGTCAAAACAGAGATTCTGTGCAGGCGCAGGGGTTAATCCAAAATCACGCCTGATCATTTGCCTTTCAAGGGAATATGGCACCAAAGGAAACGTCTTGTAAATAGTCAGCCGGGGACTGTGGTGTTTAATGATTATCAGGCATGGTTAGGCTTGGAGGTTGCAGTGGTATGCAGAGAGACTGTTTAGTTGGCGTATAGTTTATACGTCCAACCTCGGCAGTTTCTGGGCAGGGTCGCCTTCCTCCAAAGCTTGTGGGAAACCGGCGAATAGTGCGGCCAGGCGGATCCCTGGTCCGCTCGGGTTCCAATGATCGGTGTGTCTCGGGAGCTGCTCTCGATGGGGCGCCCCATCGAGAGCAGCTCCCGAGACACACCGATCATTGGAACCCGAGCGGACCAGGGATCCGCCTGGCCGCACTATTCGCCGGTTTCCCACAAGCTTTGGAGGAAGGCGACCCTGCCCAGAAACTGCCGAGGTTGGACGTATAAACTATACGCCAACTAAACAGTCTCTCTGCATACCACTGCAACCTCCAAGCCTAACCATGCCTGATAATCATTAAACACCACAGTCCCCGGCTGACTATTTACAAGACGTTTCCTTTGGTGCCATATTCCCTTGAAAGGCAAATGATCAGGCGTGATTTTGGATTAACCCCTGCGCCTGCACAGAATCTCTGTTTTGACTGCACCAAAAAGGAAAGATTCCCATATAATGAACAAATCGCGCTGATGTTAAAAAACAGATCTGCCCGTTGAAGATAATCGTACTTCACCCCACCAACTTGGTGTTATAATTGACTTTTTGTTCAGGCAAAATTATTTTACTTGTCCTGATGATGATCCCGTTGTAACTGAGCTGGGGATCGAAACGTCGACGACCGTAGAGTAATTCATACAGTTTATTCCCTGTTATTATTGTTTGTATGAATGACTCCAGGATACACTTTCAATGTGAATTTAATTCAGTGACCTGCAAGCTCACTCTGTTTGCCTGATATTTTCTTTTACTTGCCCTCACTTTCTCACCTCTCTCCCTTCGCTTGGCACAGGATTGTGCCCTAATGTAACCCGTATGTTTTGGGTTATATGTTGTATTCTGAAATCCTATACTCATTGAACAAATAAACATTCCCTGGCCGGCTGGTCAAGGAATCCTGAACTATATAGAATTCCATTGTGATCTATATATATCTGTTTCCCTCATTCTTGTAAGCTCAGGACCACTTGTTGTTTTGATAATTACTTGCCACCCATGGTCCCGAGCGATTTTATGGGTTCCCCTTGTCCTTCCTTGAACAATTTGGCGGTCTTCTAAGGGCATAACAAATGCTGCATACACATGTGGATCATGATTAAACTGGAGGATGGCTCCCGATTATCCAGGCTCATACGAACAACTGAAGGATCAAAACAGGGCTGTGTGCTGGCCTTAACTCTTTTTAACTTGTTCCTCTCTGATCTTCCTCCCTTATTAAACAAAGTTAAGTCACACGTCAAAACTGGGAGGAATTTGCTGTCAAACCCGCTGTACTAAGATGAGTTAGTTCTGGCTAGCAGGATAAAAGTGGGTCTGCAAAGTATCCTGGATGCAACATTGAAATGCCCCAATAGTAATGGTTTGACTATAAATATGAAAAAGACTCAAACCCTAAAATTCCAAGGGAAAATATTTAATACCCACAACTGGTACCTGGAAAGCAAAAAAGTGGAATCAATGTGTACAAATATCGTGGAGTTCTATTGAATCTTAATGGAAGGTTTGCAAACCAAAATAGAGGAAATTAAAATGAAAGGCAAAGCACTTGCAGCTGTTCTGGGTTTTCTGCACAGGAAGATGAAGGGCTCTTAGCTATGTCCAATCTTGCAGGTGGCACAAGCCAATATTCTCCCCACGTTAGCCTATAGGAGCGAGAACCTTAGGGTCAGGGACAGTACTGCGCTGGAGAAAACAGTCTAAAAAATGTTCCCGCTCATTTTCCATTTGCCGGCGCACACATCTCCCGCACAAATTAGGTTGAAGTTTGGTCTGGTAAAACAAACCTTGGGCAGGCAGGCAGTTTTTGTGAACTGTCGCCAAAGCCTCAAACTCACAAAGGAGTGCTCTCGGGGCCATTATCTCTGGCTAGAAATACTGGGGAGGGATTGGTCACCTATGAGAGCTTCCTACAAAAGCCATTCACCACCCATGGCCTCTCATACTCTTGGGCCCTAAACCTGAGTCGCAGTGAGCTAAAAAGAACATGAAAATGAAACATCAAAGCATTGTCCATACTGGAGGACAACGGTCACTAGCAAGGAGGAGCCATGGGTTGCTAACACTCAGTAATTACATGAAGGTATCCCCTCAAGGTTACCTAGCAATACCTTACATTAATTATATAAAGAAGCAGTTTTTAAAATACAATCTGGGGATTCAATCTGTAGCAAAACTTTGCCCGCCATGGGGACGAAAGGAATTTGGGGCATCTTTGCAGGCTCTGAAGAGAAGCCCCAGAAAATATCATTCACAAGCTGTCTTTGCAAAGCCACCCTAGACGACCATCGGAAAATACTACACAAAGACTTCATAAAGAGAGGATAAGATCATGGCCTGGTGTGAGCCTGGTGAGGTGTGTTTCATTCATACGGACCTAAGACTGACCTGTGCACTAGTAAATTTCTCAGGATTGTGGAGAAAAGGGTAATAATGGCCGCAGAATGTCAATAAGCAGACAAGGTCCTGCTGGTAGGGCACAATTTAGTTATTGGGGCCTTACTGGCATAATTTTCGGGGAGACTTGTAGGGACACTACAAAATTTCGGCACATTTTGCACCTTCAGTCTGTGGAGGTATAATGGAACTAGTAAGTGAGGCCTTGCAAGTAGAATGCAGTGCAGTCACCGAGGGCCACTGGCACAACCAAAGGGAAGACATGCAAGGGCATTACAAAGCGTAGGCACATTTTGCAGTTTCACACAAAGATCTCTACATGGCACGTCACTATTTAGGAGATTATTAGAGCATATTGCAATTAAACAATGCCCCCCTGCGAATTCACACTAATGCACTTTAAGTTAGCCTGTCCCACACAGCAGGGCTCAGTCAAAGGTAGAGTGCTAGAAACTTTCGCCACCACTTCAAAGATCTAATTTATGTAGTCCTAGTACCTATTCACCATCTACCCCTTCTGTCTTTGTACTAAGCTATGTTACAATAAGTTGTGGTTTTACTTGGCTTTGGTTCCATATATAGATTTGGACTAAGTATTTTGTATTATAAAAATTGAATTTTTTTATTTGGAGATTAGTCCACTGTCTACTAATTAATGTTTTATAATTCAATAATGGGTCGTTGAATCTGATTAATTTTAGTGTATCGATCTTCATTTGTATTGCAAACTACATAAACAAACGAAATTTGAATTTAGTCAATCTGTCAGAATGGGGTAAGTGTAGAGGTTCTGCGCTGGGAAAGGGTGAATGTTCTGCAGTGGAGAAGCATCAAAAGGTTCTATCAAGATACAAGATGGCCTTTCTCTCACTTTTATAAAAGAATTGATCTTAATTGTAAATAGCTATGCTAATACTGCTGTAACTGGACACAAAACATTTGGTTTCTGTCTTACTTTGATCTGAGAAAGACAAACGCCATAGTACAATGTGACAAAAACAGGATCACATCACTGAATGAGAAATTGAAAGATAGCTTCATGGTCCACCTTGCCGTGTTGGAGGGCCTTTGTTTCATAGACAAGAGATAAGTGACGTACCTAAATTTAGCAACATTCATCCGACACTGGTATGTTTCATATAATTGTGTGCTTGAGGCATTCTGCATAATCAGGGTAGGAATCCCATGTAACATTTCGAAACACCAGTAAAGCGTGGTATTTACCAAATCTCAATGTGAATGGCAAAAAGCAAGCCAACAAGGTGCCTATATATTGTGCGCTGCTCCCCTCTGTGACCCCAATAGTTCAGATTGCACAGGCACCTACATAAAAGGAATACAATGATAAGCTGTATTGTTGAGGAGGGAGCATCACAAGTGAATTTATGAGCTATACCAATGCTGGAAATTGTACTTCTAGGTAATCAATTTGTGATCCCCAAAGTTAGATCTAGCATAGATTCACATGCTGGAATCTGACTAGTAAGCAATGAAAGAATAACTATTATCCCAATAAAAAAGCTGTAACACACCTAATTGAAAGAGGTTCTTGAGCACTGCCTTTATTTCTAAGTTCCCTTTGGGCTTACATGTGGAAACATGAACTGTTCTACAATTTTCCAAGAGCTGAACAAAGCAGAGTAAGTAGTGGTTGGAAACATAGCTCTCCTGAAATGCAATGAAAGCTGTCAGGTAGCTTTGTTAAGACAGAATTCTGCAAGCGGATGACCACCAAGTGATGAGGTGCGTAGATACAGGTTAGCCTTTGCTGGCATAGATGATAGACATGAAAAGGTGATTAGAATTAATGTATAATACGGTCTTGACCTTACAGAATTTGATAACACTTAATGTCCAGGGGACTGTATGACCCTTATGCCCGGTGATACAGTATTTGGAAATAATGGGGCAAGCTCGTCAAGTTCACTGTGACTCAATTCCATTCACTCCTAAACCACTGAAAAGGTGATGATGGAGAGAGTTTGTCTGTTTCTGCACTTCTGGAAGAGAAAGATAGGCAACAGAGCTGTTTTCTAAAAGTCTCATTAATAGGTGGGAACAAAGCGAAGACCTTCAAGAGTAAGCAGGACAGTGTTAAAGCTTCAAGTGTACTTCTGCCTTTGCCATCCACGTGACTGAGCTAAACAGTCTAAGCATTAACTTATCACTGCTGTTACCAAACAAAGAATAGAAAGAAAATGTCCATCATGTGTTCTTGAGAATGCTGTAGGGTGGACCTGATTTGAACAAGAACAGCAGTTATGTTACACTGTGGTGGGTTTGCGCTGCGAGGCCTCCGGGCAGTTATGCGCTATATAAGTGGAATTTTTCATTTCATTTCATTTCATTTCAGTGACACAGGACGAAGCCCTTTATCTTGGGATCAGAATTGCACATTCTTCAATGAATATGATCAGCTGGTAAAATGTGGTTCTTGCCAACCTGACGATAACCACGAAGTATTCCATGCCTTGTAGTTAATCAAAATCCAGGTATTCATCAGTCATGCTGTGAAACACGAGTTCAAAAAGAAATATCTGGCATTTCTCCTTCATCAACAACACTAAGTGAACAAAAAGCTTGGTCAACAGCCAGTGGAGGTCTGTGAACAAGAACGGCTTCGTCTAAACTTGAGCCCTTACAATCATTATGCAGTCTATTTTTTCATTTGGCCTACGTCCTCACAATGAGAGGAAACCGTGGTGAGACAAAGAAAAAGTAATTCTCGTTCCCTCAACATGTAATGGAGATTTTGAACAGCACTCTGCTCCTCATCTTGTTGTGTTTACTATGTTCGCATTAAGTGGCCATGGGTATGTCCAGATGTGGGTCCCTTGCTCTCGGTGCCACTGGATTCAAGCTGTCCTGGCTGATGAGTGGTGAAATCCCAAAACTGGTCCCAGTATCCTTGTTTCCAGTCCAGGGAGGACCTGGCCTCGCATTTCGGGGTGGACTGTTCCCATGAGGAACAGGGTCAAGACTGATTTGCATATGGCTGGGTTTGAACTGGGGTGGCAAAGTGGGTAAAATAACGATGTATTCAACCACTCTTGACTGAGGGGGGGGGTGAGTGGTTGAAAAGTTTCAGCACTCCGTCCATCATCTTGTTGTGTTTGCGATGTTTTGAACAGTTTGATGCCAAGGGGTAGGGATTTTACTCACAGCCAAGTAATCTTGTGCTCTGATTTTATGTATCATGATCACATCCTTGAGTCACAACAAATCCTGAAATGCAATTCGAGTGGACTGCAGGTTAAAAAACCTGATCTGCCATCTCTTTTCCAGGGTAGTCTAATATCCCTGATTGTGGTCACACCAGCCACCTAGAGATGCATCTGTAGTTGATTTGAAAATATGTCCCTGCAGCAGTGGATATAAGAGAACTTTAGTTAAGTTAGAATTTCTGCCTCCACAATAGACCAGACCGCAAACCACTGGTGTCTTGCATTTTTATCCCAGTCTGTTTCTGTCTGCTTTCACTCATTGTCCTAAATCTCATCCAAAGTCCTCTTTCAGGTGTTTGTGGACTTCTTTCTATGGCGCATTGTGATTAATGTAATGGATGTCCACAGCAAAGCACATTCAAAACATACCTGGGTGATGTGATGGGTTTTATGAGTCTCTAGAAGGTTGGAGATTCTGCCTCCTGCTGGCACAGAAAAGGTATGTGAAGTAGAGAGCTCTTGACTGGGAGGCTCCCATTGCATAAGTGTAGTGCAGCTTCTGTTGTACACTGTTATGAGTGCCAGCACTGTTGACAATAAGGATGGTGCTATATTTGTTAAAACTGAAACTGGTAGCCACCGCCAGAAATTGAATAGTTGCGTGTGGCCTCGAGGGCTGCGAGATACAAATTCCTGCAGGAGTCCATTTTGATTACTTGAATTGCACTGTATACATGCTTTCACACGTGACAGTCCACAACTGGCATGTCCAGCATCACTTCTGTGAAGAAAGAGGTAGTGCTAAGGCACGCATGCACGATACACTGCTCCTTAACAGGAGCCCGAACCTGCCTGCATAGGCAACTGCCATGTGTGCCAGTTCCACCTGGTTAATGATGTTCTTGAGGTCCGCAATTTTCGTCTTCAGTAAAGAGGCCTAGAAAGGGGCGGATCTCAAGCAACATTCAGCTATCACACCAACCAGGGCCATCTATTAGCTACACGTGACCACTTCTCTGTTTCCGGCGGGTAGAGCAAGGGCCTCTAACAGTTTTCGTGTCAAAATAATGACAGAGTCTGGGCTTAAACGACCGGTAATGTACACTTGCACCATTATTTAATTCTTGCGTTTCTTCTCCACTCTGACCATATCTGGAGACAAAGCTGCTGCAAGTATTGCAAAAAAGTTTTCAAATTTTTTTTTTTTTGAGTTTTTTATAGCGTGAACTTGACCCGAATCGGGTATCAGAGCGCTTTACAAAGCACCAGTTGCTTAACACGAGGACACATTTAAAAACATTTTTTAAATTATTTTTGTAAGGCACGGGGAGATTAAGTGATTTGCCATGAATCACAGGATGTTATGCGTCCTTGCTGAGACTCAACCCCAGTTCCCCAGATTCGAGGTCAACACCCTTAGCCATTAGGCCAACTCCTCTCTCCTTGTTCCTGAAAATGAAAGCCGACCACTTTTATATACACTGTGGCTCACCTTCATAAACAGAATTCGTAATTAACTCCCAGACACTGGAAAAATGGCAAAACTGTGGCTACATGTAAGGCAAAAGCCACCTTTTGAATAAGAGCTATTTATAAATTAAGCAATAAACGTGGCAATTCTTTATTTTTACAGCAGTTTATTTTAAAAACTAAGTAATGCGTGGCCACTAAAGTTACTTTAGAACAGTAAAAGGTGAAGTTGTGACCTTCATTATGACAGCCTGGATACATTTTTCATGTGAAATAAGCGGCATATAGGTAAAGTTAACATAGTAGAATACCACAGGATTTGGACAAATGAGGCTCTACTTGCAAAGAGATGCAACATAACGACACATTACGGTTCAGTCCACACTCCTGGTGGCTGGGCAGATAGCTAATATGCTCTTTAAAGCTGCAGTATGTGTTGCCAGAGAAGGCTCTCTGTATTAACCGAAAGCTTCAGGAAGAGAACCCTGCTTGGGCTAATGGTCACCCTTTACTGGTCCTTCATGTCAGCCACACTTTGATATAAGGAAAAGAGAATGGTCCAGAAATCCTGGGTCTGTATATGATTCCCTAGAATTGTGGAGGGGTTTATGCTCTAGGCTCTGGACCTATCCAGCCCCAAGAAGGTAATGTGGAAAGGGGTTTTGAGCAAAGGTTCCTCCTTTTCAAAAATATATATTCTCCCCCATAAATGGGTCAATCTTCAATTTTGTTATTTTGAAAACAGCACAGTACGAATTAGTTGTAGTGAAAAAAGTACTTTTTGTTTTTATTTTTTGCACTTCATTCATTCCATTTCACTCAATTGAGGTTTTTCCGTTAAATATTTTTTAGTAAAACAAGGAAGAACAGTCTTTATCAATTTTTCATTTGATGTTTGTAATGGAACAAAAGGGAACAGCCGACACGCGTTTCGCCCTTTTTGGCAAGTGAAGCCAGGGCTTTCTCAAGGCTGTTAGAAGGAAAGAGTAAAGAGAATTTAAGACAGGATCCATGACTATTTAGAAAAAGAACCTAATTTGAGTAAGTGAGGGACACCAGCCCAGTGTGAGATGGGAACTATTTTTAAGGGAGTATTTTGTGACATTACTTGGTCCCAAAGCAGTGCCAAAAATAAAAAAAGGAAGAAAAAATAGAACAACTGATTTGTTTATAATAAAGAGAGGTTAGAGGAAGACTCATTTAGTTCTAACGTGTATTTTCATTGATTTCTAATAGAGCCATTCTCAAGTAAAAGTGATCCTGGCATATGGCATATTTCAGTGAACATGCAAGGTGAGGGTTCAGTGGTAATCTCAACCATATCTGAGAGTGGCACGCAATTGTGAAAGGTAGATATGTGCTGTCAGTTCATGCTTGGAAAGCAACCAGTAAATACAACTACCTAATTAGAGTCATCCAAATGTACATTATATCAGCATCATTTTCTTGCATTATCACATGTATAATCGAAATTTGTAATCAGCGTATGTTCAGCTCTATGAAAAATAAACATTTTTATGTAAATACATTCGACGTTATCTGTACAATTATATGGCTAAGTAACCTCGTAATATTTTCCAAAGCGATTGTAGTAATTATGCAACAGTCCCAAGATGCAGCTTAGTTGTCATATGCAACTTCAAGATCTTATATCATTTCGAAATACAGTTTTCAAAAGAGACTATTTTTGTTCAAGTTAGTGTTTGATATGACGATCTGTCTTGCCGCGATGCTGTCACATAGTCTGTAACTAATCTCTAGTGCACTTTTATGTCAATTTGCTTATGCAGCGTATAATCTTTTTGTTTATCTAGGCGCTGCGATCATTTTCAGAAAATAATTTAAACAGGGCATGAATGTAGAACCAAATATTCGAACAAAATGGTTATTCACCAGCGTCTTTTTTTTTAAAACAGCAGTTCTTAACAACATAGATTAAAGAAAGACGGAAGTAGGGAGTGCAACATCGTTGTTACAAGCATTGCCGAAAAAGCAAAATTTGCCGAATTTTAAGAGAGGGCTAACGTGTCTCTCGGGGCATAAAAGGAACGGGAAGTCACTTACTTGAATTGTGGTCAAGGAAAGAATAGCATTTCATATCTCTGGCCAATCCGCTGCGCTTAATGTTTGAAAACGAGGCGACTGTATTTAAATGCCCAGTTTCACCTCGCTAACCCGGAACCTTTGTCCCACGTGATCACAAGTTGTTGTACTCAAAGGTAATAGAAACAGAAAGAGGACAGCAAAGTATTTTTTGCCTATTTTATATTTTAAAATACGCTGGTGAATAACCATTTAGTTCTAATATTTGGTTCTACATTCATGCCCTGTTTAACCCCTCCCATGCTCGTGACGGAACCGTTCCGTCACGAGCCTCGGGTGGGCTGTGCTGGTGACGGAACGGTTCAGTCACGGCCCGCTCGCCGCGCCTGCGCGGCGCGAATTCCGCGCCTGCGCTGACGTTCTGAAGCGCGGGCGGGCCGTGACGGAACCGTTCCATCACAAGCACAGCTCACCCGTGTGCCGTGATGGAGCGGTTCCGTCACGAGCACGGGACCGCTGCGCGGCCCCGTCTCCCCCCTTAGCACTGCGGCGGAATAGCCGCCGCAGTGAAGGGGTTAAATTATTTTCTGAAAATGATCGCGGCGCCTAGATAAACAAAAATATTATATGCCGCATAAGCAAATTGACATAAAAGCGCACTAGAGATTCGTTACATACTCTATGTGACAGCATCGCGGCAAGACAGATCGTTATATCAAACACTAACTTGAAGAAAAATAGTCTATTTTGAAAACTGCATTTCTAAATGATATAAGATCTTGAAGTTGCATATGACGACTAAGCTGCATCTTGGGACTGTTGCATAATGACTACAATTACTTTGGAAAATATTACGAGGTTACTTAGCCATATAATTGTACTTGATAACGTCGTATATATTTACATAAAAATGTTTATTTTTCACAGAGCTGAACATATGCCGATTACAAAATTCGATTATACATGTGATAATGTAAGAAAATGATGCTGATATAATGTACATTTGGATGACTCTAATTAGGTAGTTATTGCATTTACTGGTTACTTTCCAAGCATGAAGTGACAGCACATATCTACCTTTCACAATTGTGTGCCACTCTCGGATATGGTTGCGATTACCACTGAACCCTCACCTTGCATGTTCACTGAAATATGCCATATGCCGGTATCACTTTTACTTGAAAATGGCTCTAGTAAAAACCAATGAAAATACACGTTAGAACTAAATGAGTCTTCCTCTAACCTCTCTTTACTATAACCAAATCAGTCGTTCTATTTTTTCTTCCTTTTTTATTTTTGGCACTGCTTTGGGACCAAGTGATGTCACAAAATACTCCCTTAAAAATAGTTCCCATCTCACACTGGGCTGGTGCCCCTACTCAAATTAGGTTCTTTTTCTAAATAGTCATGGATCCCGTCTTAAATTCTCTTTACTCTTTTCTTCTAACAGCCTTGAGAAAGACCTGGCTTCACTTGCCAAAAAGGGCAAACCACGTGTCGGTTGTCCCCTTTTGTTCAATTACAAACATCCAATGGAAAATGATAAATATTGTTTTTCCTTGTTTTACTAAAAAATATTTAACGGAAAAAACTCAAATGAGTGAAATGGAAAGAATGAAGTGCAAAAAATAAAAACAAAAAGTACTTTTTTCACTACAGCTAACTAGTACTGTGCTGTTTTTAAAATAACAAAATTGAAGATTGACCCATTTATGGGGGAGAATTATATATTTTTGAAAACGAGGAACCTTTGCTCAAAACTCCTTTCCACACTTTGATACAAGGCACAACATCAGAAACTCTTTCCAGAATTAGGAACTCTCAACCAAGACATACAATACAAATAGGAAAAAAACGGATAAGCAAACATTTCCGGTCAGAGAGTAAACAATGAAGATCAGTACTGATATCCGTAAAAAGCATTTTGCAAAACAAATAGGTCTGGCTCACAACCTGAAGTTCTCACATTGTATTTGTGCTTTCGTGTGTGGTTTTGTGGGTGGCCAAGAGGATGAATGCATGAATAAACCAACGGGAGAATGAAAGGAAGCATGAGTGCAAGAGTGAGTGACCAAGTGCATGGATGATGAGTCACTGATTGCATACATGGACGGATGAATGAGTGACTGCGGGAGGAAGCATACAGTCAGTTTTAGTTATAAGTAAAATGCTAAACCTTTTGAATGAGATCAGGCATGCACGACATACAGCTAGAGCGGTCCCTAGCACAGCCTAAAAAGTATGAAACCGGAGTAAACAAGACGACAGAAGGGCGTAGAAGAGGAAATACAAGAACATTTGTGGAGGATATTACAAGAGGACAAATGGGGAAGTATAGCGTGTAGGAGAGGACGGACAAAACAAGGGGAGATACTGCTGCAGACATCACAAAAAGATGCTGCTGACTTTCTGCCATATCAACCAATCCTTTTCTACTCTTGCAGTGCATATGAACGCTTCCCAAGTGCCTTGTATTGAGCTCCTTCTAACCTCTTTTCAATTGTTTTGCTCTTGCAATCTGTGCGGCCATTTGGCAATCTGAGACATAGCCCGTCTGATGTCTCTTCCACACTCTCCACCCATACTTTGGCATGGGCTTTTACCACATGAACCATATTCCTGCAGCATTCGATGTGCACTTGCAGTCTGAGCTGCGATCGTGCAGCCTATGCTGTGCACCTGTAGTCTACACTCGTATTGTCTGAGCAATGACCATGCAGTTTATGCTATGCTCCTGCTGTCTATGCTCCTACACTCTGTGCTCCTGGAGTCTATGCTTCTACACTCTGTGCTGTGAATGTGCAGTTTATGCCATACTCCTACAGTCTGTGCGGTGATCATACAGTCTATGCTGTGCTCCAGTAGTCTATGCTCATACCATCTGTGATGTGCTCCTGTAGTCTATGCTTGTACAGTCGATGCAGAGATCATGCAGTCTGTGCTGGGCTCTAGAAGTTAACATGGTGCTCCTGCACTCTCTGAAGTGAAAGCACTTCTTTAGCCGGATAACACAAATTATGGCCAATCAAAGGCTAAGCTTCCAAAAAGGGCTGATCAAGGAAGGGATGGTGCCTAAGACCCCCTCTAAAATGTATATATATTTTTTTTAAACAATGAGAGGACTGAAAAGCAGAAAAAGCTACATTCAGCTTGACCCACAAAAAACATTGTCTAAGCTAGTTAAGGTTACCTATAGTATGACCGACCAGTTACGACGAAGGTCATAATTCAGTGAATGACAGAGTACAAAGCACAAAGGAAGGTTTTTGAACAGCAAAGCAATGGCTATTTTGTTGTGCCTGGGTAAAATAATAGTACCACAAGTAAAATATCAGGAATAAAAATACAAAACGGCTGACAAAGTTTACTGAAGCATAAGAAACACAATAGTGTGAGATATAGTACATTCCGCCAGCAGATACTTGTGATCGGATGCATGCTTCCCTTGGGGGTGCTTCCTTTGATATTTTCAAAATGTCTGCATCTGTCTTTTTCCAGGACATACAAAATCCCTACAAAGAATATTGACACTAGACACCCGATTGCCAGAACATGTGGTGAGGGCTTCCAGAGGAACTAATATACTGCTTTCTGCCCTTGATTTGTACAGGACCAGGTGCCTTCTTGTGTCTTCCTAAAAAGCAACTACTTTGTTTCCTGGCTTTCTCTGAAGAAGGTGGTCATTCACACGAGACCAGGTAGGTAGGGATCAGGAATAAGGCCATCCTACGGTACCGACTAGGGCACCCGGAGTGACTATCAAAATGCTCTGGACCAAAGACTAGAGGGATAGGGGGACAAAACAAAGTTGCGTCTACAACACAAGCAATATTTGCACCAGCCCTGCAGGGAAGGAGTGGGCTACCAAATGTCAGTAATGGAATATAAATTCTAGTCTACAGGGTCGCTTCCAACTTCCGATGATTCATCCTACCACTGGTCTTCATCCTGAGGACAGAAAGAGTCCAAGACTTCTCATAGAGGCGGCTTCCTCACATTTCCCATTCTTTTAAAGGACATTTCACAAAGTCACGTTCAGGAGGCCAGGTGGGGACACAGATTTCAGTGCAACGGCGAGGTGGGAGAGCTCAGCTCGCTCTCCCATCTTGCAGCCAAGACATTGAACACCCTTCCCCATCCACCTGCGGCAGACCCAGGACCTGCTGACCTTCAGGAGACTCCTCAAGACCTAGCTGTTCGAGCTGTAGCAGCACAGCTACCCCCCTTCCCCCCCACCCCCCAGAGCCTGGAGACCCTCACAGGTGAATAGTACGCTTTACAAATGTTGATCGATTGATAAACCGATTATTGCAATGACTTGTATGCTATTTAAATCAAGCAGTGCAGCTGTGCCTGGGTATGTCGTTTGGGAAGGGTCTTGATTATTATTGCAAATGGAAATTGGGTCTCACCAGAGAAGTTATGCAGAAATACTACCCAAGAGATGCTATTAGAACACGTGCTTTTAGAATATTTTGTGATAAAAAATGCATTCCATGTTCGCTCAGCAGCCGTTTAATTAAAGAAACACAGCTCTTCACTGCAAAAGGTTAATAAAAATGACACAGAATCCATGGCCTGCCATACTTCGGCAAGGGCAAACGATAAAACATTTAATAATCAGTAAAAAAAAATACAGAAGCGAGGTTTGGAAATATCAAGCCACAAGACTAATGGCAAACCACAGACAGACAAAAAAGTTAAAATAATAGTTTGAAATGCAAGCTTGGGTATTGTAGCATAATCATTTCTACTCGGCTGACATATTTGTTATCCTACATGAACACTTCACCAATCTCAAACAGATTACTCTTGCTTCTGCAACACTTTCCCAGAGATTTTTACTGCAAAGATACTTGTTTCCATCCAATATTCTTTCAAACACTCCATGTTATTCCCATACCTTTCTGTCAGATTGTTTGAATGGCCCTCTATTCACCAAAGAGTGCTTTAGGTCGCCATGTCCTGTCTTCCTATCCTTCCGTTCCCCACTAATTTCAGATCCACCTAACACTTTGATAATTCAGTCACTTCAATCTGCTTCTAATCTCCAGACCGACTCCTCGCCTTTTTCGTTTTAAAGCATTGTAACCTTCAAACTTACTACTAAGACACCTTTCTTCTTACTGTTCAAATGATCGTTCTCTCCTAGTGTAGACTCAGGACACTGACAGATTATCACAACTTCAATTGATCCTTTTTTGTCATAACCAAATGCTTTAATGTGTGTACGTTGCTTCTCCCCCTGAGCCAAGTTCCGCGGGTTCTGCGTACACTCCAATCTGGGCTTCATGAGCCCCTAACAGGAAAATGTCCAGACAACATGGTTTCTAATGGCCATTTGGAATAGGAGCAACCCCTTCGTGCCCACCAACGTTAGGCTCTCAACCCTCCTCCTGGCGAGTTCTTCTAACTTATCTACCACAAATGGGTGCTAACAAAAACACTGCTGCACGTACAACACTGGGTCTGAAACATTCACACACTTCCTCTTCTACGTTTTGCCTACCCTCACTCTCAAGAACATACAACTCCAAAAAAATAATAAATATGATGTAATGGTCCTCGCATATTCTCTGCAACCACAAAAAAGAGGCATGCATTCTAACAGATACTTAAAGTGTGCCAGCAGAAAGCACCTGAGGCTGCCAATCATTTCTATTTTATGCACAACACATTTGATGTAACCAATGTTGCACACTAGGTTTGTGTATATTGATTGCCATTTTACAGGACAATTGAATTTGAGCACAAAGTAATAACTACCCAAAGATGAAACAGACTACTGGAGGTGATGTGTGCTGTGCCGCAACTGGTGCAATAATATTCAATCACGCTTATATTCTTGCCAGACTGCAGTCACCATACACATAGGCCACCCCACTAGCCCACGTCGTGGTTGATGCACTTACCTCTTGCCCATCTTCCAGAATGATCGCTCCAGCTTGCTCCACAACCTCAAAGATCATAACGGAGCAAAGCTCTCTTCTGACAGACATTGTCATGTTAGCAAAGGCCGGAAGCTGATGCATAAACTCCAACAATTGCTCTGTCAGGAAAAAGAGGCATAGTCAGGAGAGCTTCATGGCAGTATACCAATGGTACAATACACCTCCTTCAAATGTACTAAAGCTTACAGTTACTTAAGGCAAACCACATCCCAAGGCATTTCAATTCTTGAATTGCCGTTGGCTAAAGGATCTCAAACAATTTATATGCAAATCTACACGGGTACAACAAAGCTAGCAGTGAGGATCTGCTCATTTCTGATTTGATTTCCTACTTAATTATGTTTTAGAATTATACAGCTAAGAACACTTACTCAAAATTGTTTTATGTATAAAAGCTTTGGCAGGCAAATTATTGAATTGAAATAAATCGTTTTTCTGGTTTTCTGAGTGAATGGTAAAAAGTAGGTATGTAAGAACCTTTTACTCACTGTAGTCGAAGGTTTACATTTTCCTAATTAAAGTTGACTTACTTCCACAAAAAAAGAATGGCATCCATGAGCCAAAAATGACCAGACCTTCTGGTGTGCCAGATACATAGTGTAGGTACGCTTATCCAGTTGGGAGCTTGCTATCAAGGGCCAAGCACATTTTTCTCTCAATCCAATGTGGTCTATTTTTCTTTCATCAACTGGTTTTAATAACCAAGTGAAATGGGGCTTGTAGCCAGAAGGTTACTGTAGGACTTGGCCTTTTTGGCTAAAGTTCCCTAAACTTTTTTTCTTTCCCCCTAGACTGTTTTCCTGAAAGAGTTGCCAATTTAGATGTTTTGGGTACTTTGCCACTGCTGATCAGTGTCAAAGTACAAGTGTTCCCTATGTAAAGTGTAATGGTAATTGGTTGGCCATGATTGGTACGTTTGCCTTACTAGTAAAGTTCCTAGTGATGTGCACTGTGTGTAAAAGGGCTAGTAATGCAAAGGTGTGCAGAGAAGGGAACTCAGGCCTTCAGTATAGGGCCTGTGCGCAGTCTGCTAAGTTAGCATGTGCAGTGTAAGTAAAAGGCAGGACATCTACTAAGGTGTGTGTTATGTCTGGACAGTGAAAAACAATCCATTTTGTGTTCCACTGCTGAAAGGCCGTCCTGCTCATAGGGCAGAATGGGGGAGGCTCGATGTTGTGTTTGTTAGCCTAGTTTCCTATAAGTTTATAATGGAGAGGAGAAGTTTAGTATGTTTGAACTTATAGTGTGATAACAACTTTCTATGTAAGTGGTTTTCTCACTGTGTTCGGAAACCACTCTTTTAGAAAGTGGGTGAGTTTTGTGCTTTAAGCATTTGTATGTGTCTCTGCTGAATGTGGATTGACTGGATCTGAGCGGTGAGAGGAGCTGGGCGAGGTCGTGACCCAGGGAGGGGTTGAGATTGCACCTGGCAACCCTGCAACTGGAGAGTAGGGGGAGGAGAAGCCTGGAAGGTGAAAAGACCTGGGCTGGTGCTATTAACCAATTGGCCCATCTCCTGCTGAGTGATTAAGGATCCAGACCCCCAGTATCAAAGGTGACATTGGGTGGGAAACATCCAGAACTGATTTAGGGAAGTGTCATGAACCCCTGAGCACAACAAACGTCAAAGACATTAAGGGGTATAACTGTGAGAGCTGAAACCCCTGAACGCTGGAATGAAACAAAAATGGATTGAGACTGAAAAGACTTGGACCCATTTTGTGGTCAAGAGGAACCTCTGCTAAGAAAGGAACAACTGAAGAGACTGCTGGGGAAAGACCAATGCTTGCTTCGTGATCTGGGGCTGGTCTTCAGTTTGCTGTTCTAACCAAGGAAGAGGCTGTTGGGATTGTGCTTGGAGGCACTGGGTCCCCCTGCTTGCCGGTGGACTGTGCTTTGTGCTGTGTCTTGTAACCCCTAAGGGCCCGAGGTGAGCTGGCTCCCTGTTTGGAAATACAGGAACATAAAAGTTTCCAGAGAAGTTTCAAGCGACGCTCTAGGCACGTGTTGTGGCAGCTTGAGACCCTCAGAAGGAGTGCCCTGTGATCTTGGACACACGAAGGAGGAGTGAGACTCTGATGCGCTGGGTATGTGTTGTGGTGCACAGGAAGCACAGGTAAAGAGCGCCTGGCCAACTTAGGCATCGCAGGTGAAGTGAGTCTCGGATGCGCTGGGTCCGTGTTGTGGTGCACAGCAGGCGTTAGTGAAGGGCGCCTGGTCAGGGAGGGCGCCTGGTCAGGGTGTGCACCGAAGCTGGAGTGAGTCTCAGACACGCAGGGTGCGTGTTGTGATGCATGGGAAACGTTGGTGAGGAGCGCCTTACCAATGTGTGCATCAGAAATGGAGTGAGTCTCGGACGTGCAGGGTGCGTGTCGGGGTGCATCAAAGGCATTGGTGAGGAGCGCCTGGTCATCGAGTGCACCAAAAGAGTAGTGAGACTCGGACACAGTGAGCGTGTCGTGGTGCAGCCAAAGACGTTGGTGAGGAGTGCCTGGATATCGGGACACCAGAGTTTGAGTAAGTCTCAGTAAAGCAGTATGCGTGCTTTGGTGCAACTTGGGACTGTGGAGGTGATCGGCTGATCATCGTATGCATGGGAATAAAGTGAGTCTCTGCAGCGGGGTGTGTGTGTGTCTTGGTGCCAACTGAGACCGCAGGAAGGAGAGCCTGGTAAGAGTGCACTAGGAGACAACACTGAGTCCCATCAGCGTTGTGTGCGTAGCTTCGTGCCAGAAGAGACCCGGAGGGCGTGGTGGTGAACGTGCACCCGGAGTATAAGTAATCTCAGGGGCGTGCGGGACGTTTGCCCTGTGGCCGCCTGAGACCTTCCAAACAGTCGCGGCCTGGACCGGCAGCCCCGGAGGAGCTGAGCTGCAAGGCCGAGCCCCGTTGAGAGAGTTCTGCACTGAGGTCCCAGTTCAAGAAAGGAGGAGAGTGTGGTCGCGTCCCCAGGTAACGTGGATTACTACCGGGGCAGGGTTTGGGCTCGGAGGGACACTATCTCAGCCTCTCAGTCCTTCTGGCAATGTGAGCCTTTGATCCGGCTCAGAGTGGGGCCCGTACTGACAAAATGAGTGGCAGTACAGGGGCAAGAGTAAGAAGCTGTAATTTTTGTCATTGTTGAACTGTGTGGGGGGGGGGCAACTGTTTTCGAAGAGGCTGAATTGTCGTAATACAGATTGCCAATGTTGCTGCTAGCGAACTGACGGACTGTCTTAGGACGCCTGACATTATTATTGCCTAACTAAGTACACAATTATAGCGCTACGCACTGCATTACTTCTCCCTTGCGAAGAACAGAAGTGTAGCAGCCCGCATTGCATTATTTTGTCATTGTAAAGTACATGATTGTAGTTACGCATTGCATTATTCCTTAATTACAAAGTACATGATTGTAGCGGCCCACATTGCATTATTTCTCCCATTGCAGGTACCGGGGTGTATTGTTAGGCATTGTATTATTTCTCCTGTTCCACACACAGGATTGTATCGTTACGCAGTGCACTAGTGTTTGTCTATCACAACATGAGTAATTTTAGCATTACGACCAGCATAGCATTTTGAAAGCGGTGGTTGGAATTTTAACCTGCCAGCCGGAACGAATATTACCCTTTATTCTACGTTGGCTTATGTATCGTGTAGTCTGATCGTTTATCTTTTTGTATAAAGTTATACTAGTTTTCATCAAACTTGTGTGGAGTCCATTTGTGGTGTCACCAGGGGGTTGCTGTGGGCGTGGTTGCACATAGAGAACACTGTGCCTTGGAGATAGGTCTGGCTGCTCGTGCCAAGGTCTGGCTGCTCGTGCCAAGCTACTAAGGGGATGAGCAGGGCTATCTCAACCGGTGTCCTTACTTGGCCTAACGTTAAGTGGGGAGCCCTGGGTCGTGCACTTGGTGACAGTAGTGCAGGACTGCGACTCCGGCTTAGAATAGTTACCATAATAGCTGGCAATAACCTTCCACTTGCACTCCAAAGGCGGATCCAAATTAAGCCCTGAAGAGAGATCCCTGTTCCTATTTTTCAAGAAACATTTAGTTATTCTAATAAAGAACCACCACAGTAATGATGTGCTATTCGAGATGTATGCAAACACCACGTAACAATGTAGTAAATTCTTTAAGTAATTCCACTCTATCTGAATTCCTGGCCCCATCCTTTGGATTGTGCATGGTCTAGCTCAGTCTTAATGCAACCAATAAGCAATCATCACAATATCCACTATTCATTTGGTACGGTGTGCCTTCTTTGTTCTCCTGCCTTAAATCCACTTTTTAATATCTATGTTGCCCCGCTGGCTAAGGTTTTGAGATCCTTTGGGCTGGAAGTGTTGTCTTATGCCGACGACACCCAAATAATGGTGTCCATTACTCACACTGTCAGGGAATCCACCACTAATTTCAAAAATTGCATGCAGGCAGGCTCTACCTGAATGTTGGAAAACTTTCTGAAATTCAATGGAGAAAAAACAGAGGTCTTGATATTTGGGAACAAACTTGACATCCGGTCCAATGTTTGGTGGCCTGACAGGCTCGGCAGCTGTCCCTGCCCTGTACCCCAGGGGAAAAATCTCGGGGTCATAGTGGACAATTCACTTTCTCTGAATTTGCAGATTAGTAGGACAGTGTCCAGCTGCTTTGGGATAATCAGGATCCGTAGAAAAATGTCCCAGTTCCTTTAGTTTCCCTCAAGAAAACAGGCTGTTATTGCACGTGTAATGTCCAGGTTTGACTATTGTAATGCCCTCAATTTGGCCATTAACAAGGGTCTGGTGCGACGCTTGCAGCTGGTGCAGAATGCCGCAGCCAGGCTGGTGATGGATCTCCCGAAATACCGCAAAGTCTTGGCATCCCTTATTACGCTGCACTGACTTCCTGTGGACCATAGAATTCTGTTTAAAAAACTATGCCTGACCCATAATGCCTATTATAGCCTAGGCCCTGAGGCCATCAAAGCACTATCCCAGCGCTATATTCCTACTAGGCAGCTCAGATCGGCAAATAAGAATCTACTGACAGTACCGAGGTTTAAAAAGGTGAGATGGGGAGGATGGAACCTCCCCACAGCCGCTGCTAAGCTGTGGAACTCCCTTCCTACAGATCTTTCTGGTCAGATGTCACACACTATTTTGCAAGAGCTTGAAGACCTGGATATTCTCACAGACTTCAGTTTGAGGATGTCATCTTATGTCTGAGCTTTTGTCCTGCTGTAGCGCCTTGACGCCCTTGGGCTAAGTTAGCGCTCTATAAGTTTATTATTCATTCATTTATCATCAGGCAAAGCTCCAAGTGTGCCAACTAGTTAATAATTACTAAGTAATAAAGTAACAAGCTTTTTATAGAGAAAATAAACACCCATAAAACTCATGACTCACATTTCATCCTAACATCCAATTCAAAACACCAATTACAATGTGAAGCACCCTTAACCGAATTGATCCAACATATCTCTTACAACAAATTAAGTTTGATCTGTGGCCAGAGGCTGATGCTTCGCCATGGTTCAAAGTTTGCATTCTTAATAAGGGGTGTTTTTACATTCTCATTAGCAGCAGTGGACCACAACCATCACCTTTTTGGACACTGAAGTTCCTAGATTGTCAGGAGGTTTGTCTAAATACATTTTCATTTCATAATTGAATGATATTGGTGGGTACGAAAACTCTTAATGACATGTTTAATTCCGAGTTATTGTTCTGCCTCGCATGTGTTTTTGGTTTTAAGGTAAAACATTTGGAAATCCTGGACAAGGGATTTCGGCAGATTGGTTTGCTCAATTCCTTTTTGACGAAGGGCGTCATCCGTTGAACATCTCTTGCACGTGTCAAATGATTGGAGAGTATACCTACCCAAAATTAAAGATCTAATAATCTATAATTAGTATTTTGCCAAGAGACCGTAGAACCCTAATTTTTTTCACCTGTAGAGCATGTTAAAATCCCAAAAACAACAAGATATCACACACTGAAACTTGGTGTCTATTGGCATATGGAATATGCATGAGTTTCTCTGAGGATTCATGTCTTTCACTCACGGAGGTGAACAAATAATCAAACAGATGAGTCTTTACTCACAATCTTCTCAATATTTACAGCCTTGAAAAAGACACAGGCCTCAAAAGCACATGGGGGGGGGGGGGGGGGCGTAACACACGTTGGCACAACCTGAATGTACCCGACATTACTTGCATGCACTTTGAAAAATACGTCATTGAACCAACATTGGAATACATCGTGTGAAAATATGTTCAGAAGTCATCATTGGTCTATTAAAGTGATTTAACTTATGTGAGAACACCTAATGAGAATAAAATAAACGTTATGGAAAAAGTAAAAGGACTAACGTGTCAATTTCTTACACAAAAGAATGAAAGAAATACGTGACTGCACTGGATTATTATTATTAGACCTTAAAATCGTTTTTGGCTAAAACCACGCACACCAAGGTTCCCAACATTATTCAGGAGGTCTCAAAACCTACAGTAACATCATCCTTCACTAATTTCATACCACTGACAGAAGATCAGGTATTAAAAATTGTGTCGACAGTCAAAGCTGGATCCAAGCTGGATCCTTGTCCACTATCGGCGCTCTTACCGGTGATGGACTCGATCATACCAGTCCAGCCACAAGTCTGCAACTCCATCCTGCTCTCAGGGATATATCCCCTTAATCTAAAAACCACACTGCTCAAACCACTGCTAAAAAAAAACAGGAGCCGATAAGTTAGAACTAAAAAACTATCGACCCATTGCCAGTCTCCCGTTCATGGCCAAAGTGGTGGAAAAGGCCATGAACATACAATTAACTGAGTATATAGAAACCCATAAGAAGTTAGATGACACTCAGTATGGTTTTCGGAAATACCATGGGACTGAAACCGCCCTTATTAAAGCATCCGAAGATATAAGAATAATAAGAGACCAAGGCGGTACAGCGGTGTTGGTACTGCTGGACCTTTCAGCAGCTTTCGACACGGTCGACCATAGTATTTTGGTCGACCGTGTCGGGAAAATGGGCATTTCCTCCACGGCAAGAGCTCTCCTCGCTTCCTTTCTCTCTGAGAGAACGCAGGCCGTCACTCTTGGCCCTTACCAATCTGCTAAACTGTCACAACCGTGTGGGGTACCTCAAGGCTCATCCTTGAGTCCGACACTTTTTAATATCTATGTGTCGGACCTGGCCAATGTCATCAAGGCACATGGGATGAGCCTAACCTCCTACGCGGACGACACTCAATTGGTGATGGCAATAAGAGGTGATGGAGAAGAGGTAGCTAAAAGATTCCAGAGAGGTTTGACGGAAATAGGTGAGTGGATGGCAGCGAACTGCCTAAAACTTAATTCGGAAAAAACCGAGGTAATGATTTTTGGACAACTCTCACCAGAATGGCCCGCCTCGTGGTGGCCCCAAACTTTTGGTGCCCCCCCCAATCCGGTGACTAAAGTAAGAAACCTAGGAATACTTTTTGATAACCATTTAAACTTCATGGACCATGCTAGCAAAGTGGCCTCTATAGCCCATCACAAACTACGCATGATTCGAAAAATAAGTCCTTATCTTCCTACTACTGCCATTAAAACTCTGGTGAGCTCACTAGTCCTGACATCCCTAGACTACTGCAATGGGCTTTTCATCAACTCCCAAGTTAGAGTTATAAAAAAACTGCAGACCATACAGAATGCGGCAGCACGTCTTATTCTGGTAATTCCTAAGTTTGCTCCTCTCTCTGACGCCATTCCAAAACTACACTGGCTGACGATTCAGAACAGAGCTAGATTTAAATCACAGTGCATTGTTTACAAAGCACTAAACAAACAGGGCCCGCAGTTCCTTAAAGACCATCTACGTCCTTACCAACCTATACGCCAGTTGCGCTCCACCAACAGCAACCAACTAACGGTACCTCGCACCAGAACAGTGATGTGGGGAGACCGACGGTTTGTGGTAGCAGCTTCCAAACTTTGGAATACTCTACCCCAGGACAATAGAGCATGTCCCACACTACTCCAATTCCGCAAAAAACTGAAAACCTGGCTGTTCAATAAATAAGTTCTCGGTATAGAATAGAGGTCTGAGCAAGGCAGCTTATTTAACATCAAGCTGGCAAATTAATCAGCCCCAAGACACCCTAGGGTATATGCTGCGCTTTATAAATGCGAATAAATAAATAAATAAATAGGTACACTTTACCCTCATTTGCCAAATTGATAATTTGAAGACTTTTAGTTGGCCCTAACCTCAAGAGGGTAATCCCTCAGAAAAGGGGTATTATTCAAAACAGGAGAGAAGTTTGGGTCCACTTACTCTTGTTCAAATCTCTTGCATTGAAGCAGTGGAGAAGCAGTGGAGAAGCGTGGCTCAATGTGGAGAAGCGTGGCTCAATGGTTAGAGCGGCAGACCCTGATGCAGAGGTCTGGCCCGGGATCAGGGTTCAATCCCCGCCTCGGCGGCTCTTGGACTCAATCTCCCCGGACCTGATGATTCTCGCCTCGGTGCCTAGTCTAATCATGGGTCCCACTCTGTGACTCTGGGCAATAGCTTGCTTAATCTAAAACAACGGCCCCAGCAGCGCTTGGATGCCTGGCTTCACCTTGGGAGTGCCCAGGAGTGGACATTTCACAGGAAAGCCAGGAAGGGTTCCACAGCGGTATGAATACAGCGCTACGAGACCTCAGGGTAGAAGTGTGCTATATAAATACAAACTATTTGCATGTGTGCCAGACACCTCCATGGAGAGACCCCCGAGCACCCAGTATCCTGTCTGCCTTTCTTCTCTCAACATTGGCGCACTGATGACTCTTCCTGTTACCTGTGCATGTGACCAAGGCACCCAACCCTAGAGCTGATCATTCCTATTCCCATGTGTGCTGCCCATCTTCACATGCCCAATGAGTCTTGTGCGAAGGCACAACACAGTTACTTTCAACTTGTCAGCACTTCCACGCTGTAAAGGCGCACCAGAACTGCCCCTGCTCCTCTGTCCTCTTAAAAATGGCAACGAGGGTAGCAAACTATTGTAGTTATGCAGAGGCTTATTCCGATATTTAACAAAATATTTTGAGTAGATGCTCGTTTCTAAATTGTGATTGCAGACTTTCTCGTGAAACACAACGCACAACATTTTCATTTCCCAAGATTTCTGGGGGAAATACCATTGTGCCATTGTTTAAGAGTTCGATCTACAACTAATATAGCGATTCATATTTGACAGAAGGGTGTATAGATTTGAGATTGAGTGGTTGATCGACCACAGTGTTAAGTACCAGAACATTCTTAGATAACCAGGGAATCGCTGTTCATACTCATAATGAAGGATTATTATTGTCACAGCAAGTAGCTGACGGTGGAAATACCAAATCATTGTCTTTTAAGAAGTACAAGTACTCTTTGTATTCAGGGACACAGTACAACTGATTAGATGGCAAAAGCCTAATGACAGGAAGACCGTACACAGTCAAATAGCGCAAATTAAACATTTTCCGATATGTTACTGCTAGGAGGAAGTGAAATGGTCTATTCGTAAGACTGAAACGAGAAGCGTAAACCTGTGTGAGGGAAGAAAACAGATGCATGATGTATTCACACTTAAGAGAAAAACGCTGAAATATTCCAGAGGTCAATGACAGACTCACAAATGAAGTGGTTCGATTAAAGTCCAATTAAGAAGGAAACAGTCTGGTTAGAACTAACAGAACACGGTGGATAAGGTAATAAAGCCAGAATGGACTCACCCTAGTATACTGAGTGAGCGTAGGGAGGCACCGCTGACAGAAGCAGTGGTGAATAGCGGATGCCCAATATCACAAATGTGTAAATAGAGTGGTTAATCACCTTAAAGTCAGTGAGCTTGGACATGTTGTTAGAGAAAATTAAGATAAAAGAAAACTGATGGTCACGGATTAACAAAATAAAGGACTACATGGTTTTGTTAGGAGAAATGAGAGGACTAACATTGGTGCAGCTTCAAGGGCTGTGACATTACCAGCCCAAATATCAATTCGTAAAACATTTTATTTATATTTTTAATATATATGCATCATTATCTGAAACCTTAAATTATTTAGCTATCTAACAATGGACTTCACTGGAAGCATATCATGCTCGAAACGAATTCTGAGCAGCCTGGATATACAATTAGAACATTTTCTGATGTGTTTTCTACTGTCCCAAGCAGTTCCTAAAAATATTTCCTGACAATATTTCAAAAACAAAATCTGGACGGCAGCACAAAATATATTAAAGCAATAAATATGGCTAGACAATTCACCACAGAACAGGATCAATTATTAAACATTGGCAGTTCAAGATGTAGAGCATCGCTAGGCGTATGCATTACCTAAAAATGAGCCATCTTAGGTCAACTTATGGAATTGCAACATTAGCAGGTCATGAGCTAATAAATGTTCAGGTTTCTCTTTCCAATGGTAAAAACCACCTAAATAATTGAGTGCCTTGATTTCTTCAAGAAGGTATGGGCAGGCCACCCATGGATATGACAGGGCCCGAGTACAGCTGTAGACAATTGATGAGCAGGACCGGCTTTCAGGTGGTGCGACCAGTGCAGCTGCACCTGGCACCGACTCGGGTGGGGGGCGCTGTGTTTAAAATCAATTATTAGCTTAAAAGCATGTGCCCAGCAGTTTTCAGGCAACAACAAAACTGTCAAGTTAACTCTGGTGATTAATGTTCCTGCTTGTGAGAGATTGGAGATTTGTCTAGTGGCAGTTTTGTATCATCATAATGTAGCGAGAAGAGTTAATGTGTTTGCCGCAGAGAATGTGTACCCTTCATATCACAGAATTGAGTGTAAGTGAACTATGAGTAGCGCTATAAAAAAATTAAATGTTTGTCAGAGAGAGGCTATCGACAGATGAGGCACACCCTTGGCGAGTGGTACTAAGAGATTCATTTAGAAGGTCATGGTGAGTGTGGGTGCAAGAAAAAGATTGTTGCACCGGGCGCCACCAGCGCTAAAGTCAGCCCTGATGATAAGGTATAGCAAGATGCCAGTGAGGTATAGCAAGATGCCAGTGAAGTCATAAACATTTGGGTTAAGTCTTTATACATATCACCCAAATTAAACCATGTGTAGCGTCACAATAGTTGCTAATAACCCCTCTGATGCTTGTTCGTATTTTCGACCTATAGTCACAATTCTTATCATATGACAGCTCATCTCCCCGTCCTCTGCAGATAAGCTTTTTACCACCGCAGGAAGGATGTCTGATATTCGGCTGAGCTACTGCTCCTTCATTGTGTTACAGTTTTGCAGAACTTGGGCACGCAATACTGAAACCCGTGCTACCCTTTATATCTTTCGACCCAAAGGAGTAAATTGAATCGCCATTCATACTTATATTATCAACTTGATGATGAAAACAAAACCAACAAAGAAGAAAAAAAAAACTCCCTCTCCCTCCCCCCCAAATACAAACTTTCCCACTACTTACCAATGTCATCATCAGTACGGTCCGCAGGATCTTTCTCAAGGCACTCTCGCACCACATCTCGCCCGAGTAAGGCATCTGAGGCCCTATCGATGTCTTCATCTTCCTCCTCTTCATCCTCCGAATCCACAGGAGCCTCAGGTAGGCCAGTTAAGTCCACATCCCCCATTTCACTTTCTGTCGCCTGCAGAAAAGACAAAATAGACTTGTACTCTACTATATTTGTAAGACACTGGAGAAATGCACTGAGAACAGAGTCTAGAATTCCAGGTTTGTAACATGGTGGCAGAGTTTTTATGAAAATTAGTTATCAAAAGCCATGGGCATCAGGTCCAAAAACTGAATATAATCCTGAACTATATGTATTTAAAAACACCTAGGAAAGTATTGGGAAAGAACAGAAGAGTGTGTATATCTTTTAGTTAACTCAGGAGCTTAGATGGCTTGGTTTTTAGGAAATATTGAGACTTAATGAAAAATGCTCAGAAATAAGTCCCAAAAGGCAAGAGCAATATTTTCGGACTTAAGTTGTTCGATATTTATAACTGCAGTGAGTTTGCACTCACTCCTACGTCTCTTTACTGTCTTCGAAACAGAAAGTAATGTATACTTCATGTGGCTAATTCAATTCCGGTAATCAAACGTCCTTAGATATATCATGCATCTGATACAGTAAACTGAGCATTCAACATTTCTACTGCCTTAGATCTGTTCAAATGTATTCACATTGACCTCAATAATGTATACATTGTTTCTATGTTAAAATAACGATCAAACACCAACAAGCTAGAGAGAATCCCACATTTTAGATAATTTGTACACAACAAACATTGCCCCATAGGCGGTTTGGAAAGAAAATGAAGGCAACATTATTTTCTGTAAAAATAAAAAACTATCCTCTCCATTTTCTACTGAGCACAGTCCATCTCCAAAGCCAGCATGAAGACCGATAACAGATCTTTTAAATCAAATGGTTAAACTCTGCGCTGCTATTCACCCGAAGGCGGTCTTCATCAATACTGCTGTTTAACTTGAACCTTTTAAACTTAGTCGTCTGTGCGACAGTAATATTTTACAGCATCTGCTGTAGCAGCACTCTGAATACCTTTAACAGATGTCTACAATCATATGTTAAGCCACTCACTGTTCTCCTGTAGGCGTTGCTGAACAAATTTTATGCACTTCAGAAGATTAATAGAATTTTTACAGCATATTAGAAGTCTGCAGCAAAGCAAAATTAAAATTGCTTGCTGCAGTGCTCATACATAAAGCTAGAGGGGAAGAGTAATTCTTGCAGTTATATGGCCCCTAAGGAATGCTTGAAAGTGTAAAGACTTAATGGACATGTACAAAAAATATACTTGTTAAAATAACCACACCAAATCTTAACTGATTCGCAAAACAACCATTACGGTATAGGTTTACACCCAAAATATGCTACTAGTTTGCATTAAAGAACACAATCAAATGGCTTCATAAGGGATGCTTTCCCCTTATAAAACATAAGGGCCCTTTCTTCAGCAGATCACATCCTTGGATAGCCACCCCATGTGTCTCTCTGATGCCCAGAGAGGCCTCCTACCTGCCAGCCTTCTCCTTTGTGGGAGAAGTGTGTCCTGTATTTATCCTGGATTCATGCACACAACTCCTGTCACACGCAGACGGTACTCACTCAACTGCTCCATGTACTGAAGGCCAAGAGCAGGCGAGTAAGACTGGGGCTTCCAGAGTGACCTTGCAGCATTGGAGGCACAGCCAGTCAGACTGAGCTAGCTTCTTGAACCAATGCTCTCATCACTATGTCAGTTCCATTGACGAACTAGAAAGCGAACATTTCTTAACGTGGTGGTTTGTTTCTTTTAAACTACCAGTCGAGGTGCTGATGTATCTACCTCGTTTCTTGTCTATGGTTAAAAGAAGGTGGAGGCTGAGGTATCAACTAAGAGTGGCATGCTTTGCTTTGATGAATGAGGCCCAGACGTGTCCCAGACTAGATACAACAAGTAACAGCGGCTTGCACATGATGCGTTACTCAAATGTGATTTTTGCATGCAGCAGATATAGAGTGCAAGGTTGGTGTATCCTAACTTTGTTAACAGCCAGATCTTTATGTGTGCGAGCATTGAATTGACTGAATTTTGACGAGAAACATAGAAGAATTCTGAATGGAAATAATAAGGTTTGCTTGATGGAGGAGTAAAGCGGCTTGTGATTCGTCCATCACACCCACTCACATCTGAGGTGCTCGTAAATTATCTATCAAGGAGGAGAATCTTAATTTTCGAAATAAATTACTGCATATTCTTTCTAATGCAAACGCTTGGGAACAGGATACTCTTTCCACGATTCTCACTGCACCATATCTAAAATCACAAACAGCTTTTATTACTCAGTGCAGAAACATTTCCTGCACTTCTAGAGTAGAAGTGAGGGTGCAATAGGAATAAAAAACAGAATGGTTAAAACTCTAGCAGAATAAAAAAAATCCGTTTGAGGAGCATAACAAATGCCTTGATAATCCCTGCTTGTCAAGCAGACTTCATTCTAAAAAGGCTTCATTTGAGAGGTCGAGTCCAAGATTACTTAGTCAGTCTAACACACAATCAATCTTAAATACGACTATATTTGCACAAATTAGACTATAAAACCTAGCACTCAAGAGCATTCCTCAATTTATGGCTGTTTCTAGTCGCATCCAAAGTACACATTTCGACACAAAAGACATTAAAAGAATCGGAAGCTGTAGTATGCAGAAAGCAAGTAAACTGTGAGGTGAAATACAAGCAGTAATTCAGTCAGATAAAAAAGTCACTTTTATGTATCATTTCTATGCCACGAAAGGCTTAAGGGCTCTTGACAGCGGTATAATTGCACCGAAATAAACATGAAACCAGTAGAAAAGGGACAAATTCCATTTTTTGCCTTGAACAGAAGCGACCCTGTGACACGTGCTACTTTGGCGGAGGTATATGTGAAGCGTTTCACAACTGAAAGCTCCTACTCACATACTCTTAAATGCTTGACGGCAAGAGATACTACCCCAACCGGGACCATAACAGTAACGCACCCTCTTCAGAAACACAGGCCACGAAGAAGCACTAAATATACAACGCTCTGAAGTGAACTCCAGCAGAGACAGGGAGGCTATGAGGACGTGCAGCAGGGAAGTGACAAGGTCTACTATGCAGCCATGTTTTGCACGACCTGCAAGCCACCAAGAATGACTTGGGGCACGCGGAAATTAGGGTAAATAGAAAAGTATAGCATATAATAAAATAAGAAAACCCTGCTCGTCCCCCACTTTTAATGTATTTTTTTTAATGTATTTCATGTATTTCTTTTTCGTGAAACCAGCAGCAGGGACAACAGAGAGCTTGATATATGATATAGGAAATATAAAAACATAAAACCAAAGGTCTAAGTGGGGATGGAAGGGCGGGCCCAAGAGTGGCTTTTAACCAGAGAGTGTTATCGGAAGAGCTGGGCTTTCCGGGGGGATGCCAGCTCCTGCTTGGGGGTCTCGCACTGATCTAAACTCACAGCCATGGACAGCACATCGACAGTCTTTTCTAGATCTATTTGCCCTGGTAATGAAACTTCTAGAATACACGTCGGACCGCTCCATTAATTAAAAACAAACTGCTACCATTCCAGCAGCTACAGACAAACATTGTTGCCAACCAACTTCTTGCATAGTTTAACTAATCTGGCTTTGCCTTATTCCATGACACCGAAATAATCCTCCTAAACCAAGAGGACGACCATTGCTGTCACAGTGAGAGACTTTGGGAAATCGTTGGCTGAGTTGGTTCGACTTTTCTGCAGAATCCTCTCCAGGCACTTTCAGTTGTTGAAGTCTGGGATACTAGTAGTAAAATACTCAATTGTTCAGTGGTCCGCAAAACACACTGATCAATTGGGAACATTTCTCTCCACATCATCTCAGTTGAACTTTGAAGTCCCACAGGGGCCACAACTCACTTTAATATCCTTCTCTGCCTCCTGATCTAGCAACTCAGTCTTAGCATGACACGACCCAGCCTTTCCATTGGCACACCAACTAGCCTGATTGTGTATCATCCTGCCTTACTACCTCTGCCATTTGGATGCATCACCAATTTCATGTCTTGGTTCTTCGAGCAGAAGGATGATCAGCTGTCCACAATGAAACACACAGGATTCCAAACCTTCCAGGAATACAGTCAGATCTTGAAAATCATCTTTCTATATCACCTGTATATGAACTGAATGAATTGTTTGTGCTATCACAAAACAAACAAATGAACAAATGACCACACCTATATACATATATAACAATCAAAAATCTAAACCTAGCCGTTCTGCCAATTAAGGAATTCTCCACCCACAGCGGGAGCAAGTCTGCATGTGTTGCCTGTGGGGGCGCTGATACCTACAGAAGGGGAGTCGGATAAGTGCAATCAGTAGATCCAGCCGATGTAACACAAGGCTAAAGTAAACTGTCTGAAGGGAACCCTCAGTGTATTTGGTAATGACCTAATACAACTTCCCCTTCCACTTGTAGATGCAGAGTTCTGAGAGAACTAGCCAATTCTACTGTATCACTCCATCGGGGAACCCCATGCTTGCACAAGACCAGAAGAGTCCATCTTAGGGCTACAGCAGACTTCTGCAAGAGATTTAGAAGAAGTAAACCCTTTTCTGGCACTACAGCAGATCTAAGTTCCCTGTGCAACTACTTCGGACTTAAGACCCATCTTTACCCTTCGACAATAATACCCCAGGCAACAATAAAACATGTAAATGTATAAATACAGAAGTATATTTTTCTCCAGTATGAAAAACAGAGGTTAAACTGAAGCCTTGTTTTAGCTTGTTTTGGGTATTATATCTTACTCTGTTTAAAAAAAAAGTGAAATACACCGCAAAACACGGATAAGTTGCAGTTGTGTTTACAAATTAACCCCTTCCCTGCTGCTGTTGGCCGTCGCGAGCACTACCTCGCTGGTGTTGTGAATGTCATACGGCCGACGCGGCCCCGTCCACTTATTAAACCCGCCACGAAATAACGGTTGCGGTTAAGGTATTAAGACAAAAAAAACCACTGAACGGTTAAAGTTATGGATAGGATCGCAATCCACAACTCGTACACCAAATGCAATCCTCATGACCCTGCCCTTTATCTGACAGATGCAATTCCAAATGTAAATAATCGTATAGATACAATTAAGTACCCCACACATTATGAAAGAGAATCCTATTTTGTATTATTTATTGCTTTGAGTATGTGTTGTTATTTAATGGCAACTGTCTGTTATTTATTGCTATAAATATTGAGAGGTCATAAGCATTACCAACATCACAAACTATAAGCTTTGAAGTTGAGGATTGGGGGTGGGGATTGTTACGAGGTTTCATGGTCCGCGCCTGATTAGTAAACCCAGGAGCACGGACACTTTTTTTTTTTTAAGTGTAGGGTGGAGGTTGGGAGTAGCTGTTTATACAAGCCCCTCCCCCCCCACTGACTCCTGGGGGCAAGTTTGTGCTCGCCTCATTTCTTTATGGGGCCTTTCCAAAATGATTGCAGGACAGGGAAACTGTCCTCTGTAATAATTGCTGCAAGAGAATATTTTCTATTGTTGCCAGCCAATCAGATCGGTCAGGTCTGTTTTATTTATTTATTTTTGGAGTGGCCAAATATAAAACAGACGATGGGAGAAAAAGATCCCTTGTTCAAGAGGATATGAGTAGTTGTAAAAATATGGTCTACAGACGGTCCTCAAACCCAGGTTCGAGAACCATCAGTAGATTAATGGTCCAGATATCGCTATCATTATTGACAGGTCAATAAATGTACACAACAAAATTACACCAAACCAAACAAAAGCACATCCTTGATAACATTTCCAATTTAATGCTAAGTGTGAAATTATTCCATACAGGCATTTTTTCGTTAGCACAGTTCAAAGTTTCCTATAGGAGTTAAAATGGGGAATGCCACTTTTCGCACAACACCCTCTTTGTTTGCCATTTATGATCGGATCAGTACGAACATTTCCAAATCGATAGTGAACTGGAGGAATATGTTTTTGGGAACGTTTTGTGCAGATTTGCCAAATGGTACCAAAGTTATTAACAAAAAAAACTCCTTTTCAATTAAAAGTCTTAGGCAGACAAAGATCAGGTTCCTCTTGGCTTAGCACGTTGCCCACTCCACTCCCCTTGTTTATTCTCCAGACAGCTGAAGAAATCATCTGACTGTTTCTCGTGATGGGGTATTATTCATTTCCAAGATGCCCTCACGGACCTGCTGCGGACTGGGGCGGGAACTCCTTCTTTCACTCCTTTGCTTCAGCTGTGAATTTTTGGTTGCACTCGCTTGTCCGCGGGAGGGGTGGGGTGTTTGCTAAGGGTTTTTTACAACCACATAGTGCATCACTTGATATACCAATACATAACACGGAGGGGGGCCCACATAGCCTGCTTGCAGGACACGTTGCCAAGGGGAGGTTTCTTGGCTACAAAGGCTCTGGGAGGCCAGTGTTTCAGAACCGGCTACCAGAGGTTTGTCAGAGGAGTGCTTATCTGGATCCACCTGTCTATCCCCTTTCAACCTATAACCATAGAATCGGATGCTATGGGGCAATATGTTCTGGTCGATGGGGTACTTGATGGAATACCGGAATTGTTGGGGTGCGCCTAAGCACCCAATGTGGAGCAATAGACTTGTCTTGCCACCCTTTCTGCCCAATTAGTACGATGGGCCCAGACACCCAGGATAGTCAGGGGGGGATTTCAATTGTGTACTCAACCTTTCAGTGAACCAATCGTACCCATCTCTTCCAAACTCCCCCACTGCCCAAGCTACTGCCTCGCTCTCCTACTGGGCCACACAATGGTCCTTACTTGACAGCTGGAGAGCACTGCACCCCATCACTAGTGAATACTCTTTTTACTATCCTTCTCATGAATTGTACATTCAATTGGATAGGTTTTTCTGGCCCTGACCACCCAATTGATATTCACTGATGCAGAGTGCTTAGGTAGGAAGCTGTTGGATCATAATCCCCTGATTCTATGACTTACATGGGGAGGTTACAAAGTTCCTGTGCCCATATGGAAGTTACAACCAGAAGACTTCGAGAACCAGGTCTTCTATGCGACCACTTGGGACGCCCTCACCCACTACTTCACAGCAAATGCTAAAACTGCCACCATGTGGCTTCTCGAATAGGATGCAATGAAAATGGTGGATCGAGGACATTGTATACATGCTGTCATAGGCACTAGGGCCAGTCACTCGTGAACATGACCAGGTGTTTTCTTTGATATTGATCATGCTGTTTGAGAGTCTGAAGAGGGTCGGCATGCACTGCTCGAAGCACAGAATTGTCACGCCAGTCTCCTTGAATCCCTCCATTGCCTTGATATTAAGCATACACTAGACTATGAAATGCCAAGCCACTTACTAGCGTGGCTCATGAAATGCAAGGTGGCTGCCACACCAGTGACTGCAATACGTAATGGCCCCACATCGGTTGCCTACTCACAGGCAGATATCCATAACGTGTTGTGAACACACTTTCAAACATTATATTGTTCTGACCACACTTTGAGCCCTACTGCGATTTGACTAATTACTCTCCATGGCTGAACTCCTGCGAGTGACAGCGGAACACAACAAAGTCCACTGTGCCCTTTCAGAAAGCAGGAGATAAATGTGCTATACGTGATACTCCCACATGTAAAACCCAGGGTCTGGATGTACTTCCCATCGAGTTTTACAAGACTTATTCCGTCCATCATAACGCACACCACCACATATCCATCTCTGTGGCAACACTGTGTTGCTCTTGATGGGGCAGGCATGAAGCAATCCACACACCATTAATGTGAAGGTAAACCAAAAGTAGGTATTATACTATTCATGAAGGTTCTGTTTATATTTGGAACCCATATTTATGGAGATGACTTTCCACAGATACAATGCCTTTGATTCCGTACTCATGACACTTGCTGTGAGTGTATCATTGAGGATAATGTTCTCATTTCCGTCTTAAGTAATGGCATTTTGTATTGTATTAAAATCCAATAAAGTCCAATAATGACAGAGAGCTGAAAAAATAACAAGCACTTCGAAACTAAATTCTGCTCCTGAAACATAAACGGCTTTGGTGCAAAAACTTCGGGCAAAGGATTATTGATGTATCTCCAGCAATTTGACATAATCCTACTACAAGAAACATGGCTGGAAGAGCCTTTCCACTTAAAGGTTTCAAATCGTACCATCTCCATGGGACTAGAAACTCAAAATTTGGGCATTTGAAAGGTGGTCTCACAACCTACGCTTCAATCAAATCCATCAACACCGGAACAAATGGAATAAAAACAATACAGTTAGAAATATCAAGCCGTAGAAACAAAGAACCCTTAACACTCGTCAAGTCCTACATTCACCCCCACAACAACAAAAACGGCACAAATTTTCTGGTAGCCGAATCGACAAAACTCATCACTGAGGAACCATCTTCAAACTAGATCGTCTCTGGGGACTTTAACATGTCCCTCACAGGGGGGATCGACCTGGACTTTCCTGCAGCAGATCGTCATGCAGCATGGGGTATCCCATGCCAGGATGATTGCAGATGGGGCAAGCCATCTAAAATCTCGCGGGACCTTCTGATTGAGCTGATGAATCTGTCTTTGGTTGCATTAAAGGGGTATTTCGCAGGAGACCGCCCACGGGCCGTCACCTTCCACACTGTCCTATCCAACACTGCAATAGACTACACTTTCACATCTCTATCGATCTTCAGTCTAATTAAAGGGTTTAGGATCGGAACGCCAGATTAACTTCATGGAAAGTTTCGACCCAATGAAGTCTAAAAACAAGTCAACAGAAGGAATAGAAAGATCAAAGAATGACGGGGGGTCGCCTCGTGTAAAAGAAGTGAAAGAATCCACCTCTCACGACACCAGGACGCCGAACTAAAGGAGCTAAAAACCAACATCAACAGGGTACTGCGCAGTCTCCGTACACCCGGCCCAGTTGATAACATCCAGTCCGAATTAAGGTGGCTCAAGGACCGCAGGAAAAAAATTATTTGGCTCGCCAAAATAGAAAGTGACGAATCAACATGGGCTGAACTGACATACGACGCAAAAAACAACAACAGCGCCAGGTTTTGGCAGACCGCCAGAACCCTTGAGAACCCATCAGCTCCAGGAATGAACTCATACATAACTGAGGATATCTGGGCAAAGCACCTATTGAGACACTTCAATACAGAAGCCGGTGAAACCGCGGAAGTCTCATTTGTGCACCAAAGAGACCAACAGCACCCCAGATTTGAAGGACCGGACCTTCCCATCTTCTTCACAACCAAGCAGCTCGTGGGTAGAATCACGAAATGTCGGAAAGACGGAGCTCCTGGGCCTAATGGCCTACTGCCAATCATATATAAGCAGGACTCTAACTACTGACTTGAAGCACTATTACCCCTCTATAACAACATCCTGGAAATTGAGAGAATTCCAGACTCCTGGAAAGGATCAATCATTTCACCGATCCACAAAAAGGGCGCCACTACTGACCCAAAAAACTACAGTCTCATCGCTTTAATTGACACTGAAGCCACATTATATGCAGGGCTTTTATTAAATGAACTTACAGTTTGGGCTCAGGAAAAAGCCCTAATTCCCATTAACCAGACTGGCTTTCAGGAAGGTCTGGGGACCACAACAAACATTCTCGCCCTTTCTCTCTTGATAGACACCTCCAAAAACATCAACAAGCTGCTATTCGTCTGCTTTATTGATTACAAAGCTGCTTTTGACAGCGTAGATAGGGTGATACTCTGGGCCAAACTTGCAAGGTGGGGAATTCCCACAAATTTCTAAACCAGCTAATTCTGCTCCACTCTGAAACATAGGTCCAGATTAAAGTCGGAGCGGGAGACACCCTGTCTAGGAGAATACCAACCACCAAAGAGCTGAAGCAGGGCTGTGTCCTGGTTCCAACCCTGTTCAACCTTTTTGTCTCAGACCTCTCCACTGTGCTGGACAAGTGCAACCATCATGCCCCGAACCTGGGGGGCCTAACCCTATTGAACCTCTTGTACGCAGATGACCTGCTACTAATCAGCCGTACTCCAATCGGCCTCCAGCATCTGATAAACACCACAAGTATTTTCACAGATAAGAAAGGGCTGAGCATAAACCTGGAATAATCCAAAGTAATGGTATTAAAGCAAAGAATCCACAAACACCACCCGCGATGGTCAATGGGGGACCAGAAGCTGGTGCCAACAGAGGAGTACAAGTATTTGGGAGTTATAGTTAAGAGAAACGGCTCGTTCACCAAACAGAAAGCAACCATCAAAGGCAGAGGGTTCGCACTGGCAGTTGCATTAAAAAACATCAAGCAAAAAATAACCAGCCCTAGTCTTCTCCCATTATTAGAAGTGCTTTGAGCGTGACTGCTACCTTCGATCACTTATGGAAGTGAATCAGTGAGAGGAAGAGACGAGGTTACCTTGGACAAAGTGGTCACCAAGGCGTTAAGAATAATATTCAATCTTCCGCAAATTACCCCACCAGCCCAAATAAAGCTAGACTTTGGACTTCAAAAGCAGCAAATCTCACGAAAGGGAGCCTACGCCAAGTGCTGGTATAAAATAAAGGGTGCCGTGCCCGGCACATTGAACTCACACCAGTGGATGGAAATCACAAGGAAAAACGATAGTCCAGCTATGAGTAACCTTCAATCAGTAATTACACTGCTAGCTTTACAGGACCTATCGGATTCCTGTTCATCCACAAAAAAATTCAAGGACCTGGTAAACAAATCAGTAAAGATTGCATCTCTTGTAGAAGACAAAGTTGCCCTCAGTAGGAGGGCCCACGGCTGGTTTGTAATCCAGAGTTACTTGTCAACAAACCCTCAAACATATCTAGGAACAGGTTTTTCAAGAATTACAAAAGAAAGGTTCCTACATCTGATTCTGGGAATTCTACCAGCAAAGCGCCACCTCCCTCCGTGGAAACGATCAGCCACTTCAAACTGTTGCAGATTGTGTGGAGACCAAAATGAAGATGTAATACACCTACTATGCATCAGCAATGGCTTGGGAGCGGAAAGAAGACAGTTTCTAAAGCCGCTCCTGATCGCAAGCCAGGTTCGATCATGCAGGGAGGCTGTAAAGGCCTGTTTTGAGGCAACATCCGCCTTGCTTGCAGCCTTATCCGGTTTATGAGAGAAGCAAACACAAAGTTAAGCCTGGAGAACCACAAGATACCGGTCTTCAGGCCACGCCAATTGGTTTATGAGACAAGTACAACTACACCGACCATTAGGACTTTGACTGGATCTCTGCCTACTGCCACGGGCCCAAAGTTGTCAGCAGTCATCCTGGGCCGGCTACCAGTTCATCGATCTAAACATTTTTCATATACATTCCTTCGAGGGGCGCAATTCCGCCCTAACTTCATCCGCGGGCGTAACGTCAGCGAGGTCACATAAGCCCCACCTGGCGCGCCAACCTACGGTTCCTTCGGAGAACTTTTCCGCGCCACAATGCAGAGCCATCACAACAAAAACTCTGAGAATATGGGACCAGTGTGCGAAACAGCAGATAAACAGAAATGAATGGAGGAGAGCAGCCCATTCGGGGAAGTGCCAGACACTGTGGCACCGAAAGTCATAGAAGGAAAGAGCAGAGCGCAGCCACTGCAAAGCAACCCTGCAAACATTACAACATTCTCCCTGGAGACAGAAAAATAACATATGAAAAAACTGCAGCAGACGAAAGAAGTCTGAAACCACAGTCCATTAATAGTGAAGGACAAAAGAGTAACAACAATTTACCCCAAGACAACGCCACCAAGGATAGCCGCGTCACCTGAAAAGAGCCAAAGCTGAGACCCAGCCAAGAGGCTCCAATTCAGAGGGACTGCACATGAGTCAGAAACTCTACAAACAAGGACAGAGGGAAAAATTCTAAGAAGGCCCCACACTTGAAACACCAGAGAGTAGGGACACAGAAGCACCCATGAACCTACCGGCTGAGTACCAGAAAGGAGGAATGGATGCACAGCTACCAAAGAAACACCCCGCTAGGGAGGAGTGAAAGAGGCACTCGCCGAAAACAAAGCACCCAGAGGTAAGCAAGTGCGGAAGAGCAAGCTAAGGACCCTCGCAGAATGGGGAGGTAGGGCGGGTCGTGAAGGAATCTGCAGCTAGAATCATCTCTACCAGATACATCGTCACTGAAGGTAAGTAACTCGTACGTCCGATAGAGACTACCAGCCGCAGATTCCTTCACGTAGAATAGATACCCTAGCCATACGTATGGGGAAGGAGGGTCTGCGAGAGGACCCCACCAGCCTGGATATAACAGAGGGTCCCCAAGGGGACTAGTCCGACGGACAGGGCAACGAGCCCCACCCCCCCAGGCAAGGGTAACCCCTACAGTCAGAACACCACCAAACCCAGAAAGAAAGAGGAAGCCTTTTCATACTCCGCAGAGGAAACATGGGCAAGGCAAGGGGAGGACGAAGCACCACGCGCCTACATCAGGCAACAAAAACCTCAAGCCAGGAAGAGGGAGAAGATCAACCCAGAGACACCAAGGAGACTAGGTAGAAAGAAGGCAGACCACCCTCAGCAGGAACCCACCTGTGAAGAGGGTAGCTGATCCTACCACAGCTAGAAGTCAATAGGACAGACAGAACAGCGCCTACAGCAATAAGGTAGGTGGAAACAGAAAGAGCAGCCCGGGAACACCCAGGAAGACCGGCAGGGTGCACCTAAAGAAGGGATGGAACAGAACTCCATCTCAGCCCCCAATACAGAGAGCCAGAAGGCGAAGAAACACCGGACACACCTCAGAAAGGGGTCCACACACACACAACACCAAAGGACGTGGAACCAGAGCCATGACGCCAGGCAGACCAGGCCAACAGTGCAGCGACCCTGGATAAGGATACCCCAGGGCGCTGCAAAAGGCACTCCCACCATCTAGAAGGGAATTTGACCTGCAATATACTTAAACGCTAGGAAGAGCAGAGGCCGGAAGCGACCACAACTTCCAAGCACAGAACAAGCTATATAACAGCTACTACTACCCCACTTAGGTTATGTTAGTCCCAATACATGGGAACCCTCGTAGGAAGAAACTTCCGCAGCAGAGGACAACTGAAAAAAACACGGCAAAAAAACCCACAGAGGGCTTACAAGCCTCCAAAAGGAAAAAGACAGAAGGCCCAATCTCAGGGCCAACCAGGTACAGACAATCCAAGCTAAAAACATAGAAAAAAGGGCCGGCCAGCAGCCAACAGAGCCACAGTCCCAATAAAGAGGACTCTCAGGCACAAGAACCACACAGATCACACAAGTGGGGCGACCCGCCCCAATGAAAGAACAGCTCTCAAGAACCTTTTCAACCGACAGGTCACTGAGTGGGAGGAGGAGGAGGAGTTGGAGGCCTAGGCCCGGCCAAAAATCTCCGGACGGCAGAGTCTGCCGGGGCGTGGAACAAGAACGGAAGATCCATCTGCCGCTCTTGAACATTTTCCGGGAACACACTGTCCCGAAGACAAGCATGGCAGCAAAGGGCAACCGAGGAGGCCATGGCACGACCAAACACCTCTGAGATGTCCAGAGCGGAGCGCAGAATAAACACCACCAGCCAGCGGCCATCTAATGCATGGTGACGCAAGTCCACACCAGCACCCTCTTGGGAAGCTGCAGATCCAAGGGACTCTGCCGAATCCCACAAGCAAGAGGTGGCCCTAGCCAGCACACATAAGGTGTTAAGGGCCCGCAAGGCCGCACTGGTCGAAGCAAACATATTTCGCCCCCAGGAGTTCAGCCAACTGACCTCCCGTGATGGTGGACACAATAGCGATGGCAGGGAGGAAAAAGAAGTTCGCAAAAGGGGCCCACTGGCTGAGGCGTGGAGGGACCGACACACCGGGTCATGCGGTCCTGGAAGGTGCCGGTGCCGAAGGTGTTGAGGCACCGGGTCCCCCATGCCCCTATCAGAGCAGAACGGAGCGAACATTCAAAGGGATGCAGCAGGTCCCTCCCACCAGAGTCCTGGTGAAGGATCTCCAAAAGATGAACTGCAAGGAAATGAGCAGCCAGATCACCCATGCGCAAAATCCCCACAGCTGTGGAAACAGCCCGAGCAAAGGCCGCACCCGCCTCCGAAGGACCCTGCGGCGGGGAAATCAGCTCCTTTATTGCCGACGGCTGCAAGCTAATGCGGCCATCCCCTAAGCCAGAGGTCTTCAAACTTTTTTGCTCTGAGCACCCACAAGCAAAATGTTTTGAGGTTGCCCCCCCAAAACTTTATGGCACAGATTGGGAGCGCAGGAAGGACATGGCTGCGTGCAGGAGGCATGGCTAATGAGATGATTTCAGCAGTACTTTTTCTATAGTTCATAAACCACACTGACTATGAAACTTACAAAAACAGCAAATTCATCAAATGAAAAGATTTATAGCCCCAGAAACTGCTCCCCAGAATTGTTTTTTTTGTGAGCCCCTCACACCCTTGGACACCAATGCAACTACACCTACTGTACTAATGAGAACTGCAATCCTGAGTAGCAGGCTATCTCCTCTGCATCTTTCACCTCTTCCCCATCATCACTCCAATCTTGACATAGGCTCTCTGTCCCATTCGGAAAAAAGGGCTCCCATGTTGTATCCCTTTCTTCTGCAAGGGTGCCCTCGGTAATAATGCTAGAAAGGAAAAGAATTTCCCATGCCCCTTTTTTAAAGTTAGACAGTCATAATTGTGAAGCAGTGGGCCTCTCAAACACCTGAGACACAGCTTTTCTGCATCAGCTTCATTAATGATAACCTAGAGTGGCCACTAACACACCTGGCAGCAGTATCTGCTGCACTGATGAATGACACTAAGTAGGGAATGGCTACAAGGGATTTCGTTTATACACTACTTAAATTGATTTATTGGCATAAGTCTTGAGAGTTAGTTATCAGCAATCTAACCCAAATGTATCCATAGGATAACAAAACAAATTGTTGATATTGGTCACATTAAATGGGAAAAGAAGAAGAAGAAACACACGGTAAAGTCTATTTATATGAAAAAATGTATTGTATTTCATCAGTCAGTAGAGAATCAATTCACGGGGATACAACAAACAAATCAATGTAAGCAAAAAAGTCACGAACAGACGTGTGTGCAAATCAGCAAATCAATTCATAACATAACATCAACTCCTTTCTATAACAGGGAATAACTAAGTCCATTCATGTTGAGGAAATATAAAATTTTATGGTCAAGTTATGTTCCCTAGCGCGTACCCCACCGTCTCCATGTACGAGTTAAAGTGCATGTAACTTCCCTCCTGTACCAGCTATGAAGACGCAAATATATTTGCGTCCAACGTTAACATGTCCTCTTTCAGACCCACCATGAATGGGTTGAATGGTCCGTTCCTAAGTATGCCATGCCAACGTCCTTTTGTAACGTACTTCTACGTTTTTCAGCTCTGGCTGAGTAGGCCCTGAATTTCTGCCACCGAGCCTCTTTTCTGGCTTCTGACTCGAAGGGCCTCTGCCCAGGCTGCCTCTGTACCCGTGAACTCTGACTTACTTTCAGCGCGGCCCCTCGCGCTCAGCTCAGCCTGCTGCCTGCCAAGATCGACTATAACCTTCGAGTTATCTGTTCCGCTCCCCGAAAATACATTCCTGCCTGCCAGTTTCAGTAAACATTCCCCTCAGCTGCAGAGCCAAGGGGCCGGCCTGTCTCTATGCAAGTAATTCAAGTAATTCATAGCTCTTGTTGCCATGCTCCCATGGAAGGCCCGTGCCCCCACGCTTCTCATACAGACACTCAGGCGCTTATACACGCACTCACAGCAAGTATAGAATAGCTTCTGCCCTAGAGACCTTTCCGCCCAGATAGCTTAGTTCCTAAACATCAGATACCAGATATGATAGAAGCACAAGTTGATCTGACATGCCAGACTTCTGTCTCTTTCCGTCAGTGTAAATGTCAAGTCCCCATGCACCCTCTAGTCTCACGTGCAGCACACGTCATGCAGCTGCGCGCGCATCCAAGCTTCCGATTTCTGCTGACATTGCAACATTCCTGTTAATGCCACCCCTTCTGTGACACTTACCTGTGACGTTCCTAGAACACACCTCTAGTTCACGCCTCTTGATTACGCACATGTACCACGTGTATACTGTTATCTTGTCTTCTCTCAGCTGTTACGCCTTCTATACTGTTTCCAATGGTGTAAAATAAGTATATAAGCTATGTACTGTTAATAAAATGTAGCGCTCTATCCCTTCTGACACCCCTGTGGTGGTCAGAACATGATATCCTGGCCATGACCATTCCTTTTTAAGGAATAAAACCCCTAAGAACTCTAACACCACGGACTCTGTCTCTTTTTTTTCCGATTTTGAGTTATTATTGATTAAGTACTTACCTGCATAGAAATTAAGAGAGTAAATTAATTATTTACGTCATTTGGCGCCCGAACAGGGACCCCTCCCCCACCTCACGCGCCGGTTGGCGCATTGCAAGCTCTGTCCCCTGCCATCAGTTAGATGGACCATACGCGTACCGGCAGGATTTCCTGCATCTCCCTCTGACCCACGGAGGTGACGAAGACTGCGATCAGTGCCCAGACGAGGCGGTGAGGAGTGCGGAGGATCCCGACCAGAGCCTAGCCGAAAGAAACAAGGTCCGAGGTGTCAAGAGGCCCACCAGGTTTCTGAAGTTTCCCGACGTTTTCCGAAGTTTCGAGTCGAGTCCAGTCGAGTTTTCCGAGGCCTTCTGTTTTCCGTGCTTCCCGGTGAGTACCATTGCTGGGACGTATCTAGACGGGTTTGGGTACACAAGTCCGGTCTGCACTGTTTTTAGGCAGTGTATCTGTACTGTTTAGCAGTATATCTAGTATTCCGAATTTCTGAATTTCTGCACTGTTACACCAGTGTATCTGTACTGTTTAGCAGTACATCCGGTATAGGGGGTAGTCATCTATGTCTCCAATGTCTTTTTCATGTGATTAATGTTGTGGTATGAATGTGAACGTTTTATGTGCATTATTGTGTTTTCCTTTATAACCAGTTATATTCAGAATTAAGTATCAAGGATCGCACATTCAGAATCAAGTAGGCAAAATGCCGTTTTTCAACAAGTTAAAGCAGATAGGAACTAGGAAAGGGATGTTAGAGGAAGAAATTCCTATCCCCCCTAGGGACACTCCAGGTAACTTTATGTATAACAAACATGGCATAGATGCCATATTGTATCTAGAATTATGGACCGATTATACAAAACACCTAGACGAGAGACACAGATGGCCAGTTAATGGAACATGGGATGCCGAGTGCATCATGAAGGTAGAAGAGGCATTACGGAAAAAGAAAGCCAGACAATCTCAGAAAGACGCCATAGAATTCTGGCGTAAGGAATCACATAAACGTGCTGAAAGAGCACTCCGTAGAGAAGACAGACTTAAAGAATCAGATAGAGCTCAAGAAAATGAATTAGTCACTGAAGGAATCCGAGTAAAAACAGAACAAATAGATCGCATCCGAAATAGCCAAGTAAACGGCATGTATCTTATGGCCGAGGGTACACCTGACGCCATTTCAGAAATACCGAAAAATCTGCCGCCACCACTGGTTCCAACTAAAGTAACTCATAGGGCCACTAAAGATATATTCCTGAATTCCTACCTAGAAGATGTAGCACCAGCTTATACCAATCTGCCTGTTCGAGCCCTGCCTACTGACAGAGACGAGGATGGCACTCCGCCCCCAGGTCATGTTCCGCCGGTACCGCAACAGACTTCCCCTGTTCCGCCAGCCCCGCCACTTCCTGCACCTAAAACAGATCTACCGAAACCACGTTTACCAGATCCTACTAAAAGACAAATTCAAATACAGACTGCACACAGAGATGATACCCAAGCCTCCGCTTCAGGGGGTGCGACCGCGGGTCCTCGGACCCCGCCATTGACACACAGATTAAATGTCAGGGATATACAAAGTCCCCTCACGTTCAGGTCCCCTCACTTATCCCGCTTAGACGCATTCAAAGAAAACATTTCAGTTTGCAGATACGATCCAGTACCCGGTATAGACGATCTAATGATATTGGCATCACTACGGTTAAGATCTGCTACTGATATCTTGCTATGTTATGTAGGTATGAAGGAACGTCTAGACAGAATATACGAGTTTGTACAGACAGGGAAAGACCCTGACAGCATCAAAGATGCCATGGAGAAACAGAAAGTTGACATTCAAGCACAGATATTACGATTTTTCATAAACTGTCTAATAAGAGAACGAGATAGGCCTGAGACAGATCAGGAGGAAATAGAGGCACTCCACAAGTGGGGTCAAAATATATCGGAAGGAAAACATGATAGACAGAATTGCATAGCTAGCATGTACAAGAAAATAAGAAAGACAGTAATAGAGATACACGAAAAAGAGAAAGACAAAGCTCCCTCCGAGGAGGAAGAAGAATCTGAAGAACCAGAAAAAGCTGCAGATACTATAGCATATGTAGGTAAGGGAAATTACCTTAGGAAGGGAATCCGTCCAGAAAGCAAGAGAGTTTTCTTCTCTGCCTTGACAAATCCAAATTCTGCTGAGCATCAGTTCCAGGAAACTGATAAAAGGCTTCGAGATCGAGTTGGGTACCACGTACTCAATTCTATGGATGAACAAGAACTAGCCCGATCAGCTGTATCATGGGCCGAAAATGCAGACATATATAATGATGACACGGTGGCGCAGACATTTCTGAACCTCTCCCCCGACGAACAGAAATTAGCAGGTGTATACATGATTCAGCACCTTCTTATCAAATACAGAAAACATTATTCTGATCCAGGTCCCTTACACGAAACACTAGAAGCACTACTTATGGATAGATGGAGAGGTTTAAGCACCAAATTAATTCAAATAATTCTAGAACAACGACACAGATATAATACCTTTGTAAGCTCTGAATATGTTCCCGCCCGCCCCCAGAAAGGAAAATGTATCACATGCAACGCCTGAGTGGCGTTGAAAGTCAGAACCCCTTACGAGAAGTGCACCCTGTTATGGGTGAGGATCGTGTCTTGAAACGCGTGTATGTACACACGCCTCTGACTAAATTAGAACTGTTAGAAATGAAGAAACTAGTCCCGTGTCATGATAAAGACCCTGCAGGTTTTCACAGAGAGCTTAAAGACATGTTACTGATGGGGGATTACACATATGATGACATTATGAAAATGTTAAAAGTACTATTACCCACGGGTATCTTCGAGAAATTAAAGGAAAAGGAATGGGAGGTGGGGGAAACAAAGATTGCATGGGCAGAAATAGAGGACGAAGAAAGAAAACGGGTCCCAGGGTTAGGCCTTGGGGACAAAACTAAAGCATTACCAGGTTTGATAGTACAGGTCCTGCCCAGATTATTGACAACTAGAAAGGAAGATTGGGACGCCATCTCGTCCTGTAAACAGAAACATGATGAAGATACTAGTGACTTCTATTCAAGATTCGAGAAATGTTTTATTATTAATAGTGGCCTCAAACCAAGTAGCGAGTCGTACCCGCATCTTTTTGTATCAAAGTTAGTGGAGAATTCCCTACCGTTAGTTAAAAACCGTGTATACAAGGTCGAGAGTACATGGCAAGCAAACACGCCATCACAGATGTTACAGATGTTACAATATCACCAGAACAGAATTAGAGAAGAACAAGATCAGGAACAGAAACGTATGAAAGACACGAAGATGAAAATGTTAGTAGCACAGACGGTCCCAGCCGACAGTCACAGAAAGGGTACGACCCAGACAAGTCACACCGCAGCTCCCGTTAAAGGGACATGCAATTATTGCAAGCAGCCAGGTCATTACGTACATGAATGCCCAGTTCTGAAACATAACATAGCGACAGGTAAAACTAAAGAAAGACCGCATCCGCCTAGACAAGACCATAACCAGCATCAGTCTTCACAGAATACACGGAATACCCAACCTATGCATGCTTCATCAGCTCCAGCACAGACAGTAGCGGTACCACAGCCACAGCCCATTGCCGCGTCTCAGCAAGTCTCACAACAGATGTACCAGTACGCCCAGTCCGTATATCCAGATTATCCCCGATATACATGAAACAGCCTAGAGAGGGAAGGTGGCTTGCCTCTTATTGAGATTCCTGTAGATCAAGAAGGTCCTTATGTACACAGTCAAGTATTGGGAAAAGACAGAAAGTTTTTAATTGACACAGGGGCAAGTCGCACTACGATCAGCCATGATGAAGTCCCAGGGGCACCCCTCTCAGGCTCACAAAATGTTTCCCTTGGTTTTTCAGGACAGCCTATTGTAAACGAGGTATCAGAACCAGTTCCCCTGGCTGTGGGTCCATTATCACGTGTTACAGACTTGTTACTTACGAAATCATGTCCAGAAAATCTGTTAGGAATTAAAACATTGAAAGCTCTAGGAGCTATAATCTGCTGTTCCCCGGAGGGAGTTAGACTCTTTCTACGGGATTTCAAGGGTCATTATGTTTTGCGAGAATTCGATGTCAGATTGAAAAATGTACCAGATTACTTGTGGGCAAAAGGCCCAACTGATGTAGGTTGTATGCACATTACACCATACCGTGTTACACTCAAAGCAGGTGTTGTATTACCCCGAATCAGACAATACAAGTTACCACCCGATGCTGTAGTGGCTTTACTGAAAATCATTGACGAGCTCATTGCCCAAGGAGTGGTCGTCGAGACCGACTCCAATGTCTGTAATTCACCCATCATCCCGATTCTTAAACGTACTGATCCCAATGCACCGCCAGTATATCGGCTGGTGATTGATCTTCGAGAATTAAATAAATGCATTATACCACAGTATCCTGTGGTCCCCGATATCTCATCCCTATTGACTGCCATTGATTCAGAAGCAACGTTCTTTACTGTAATTGACCTCAAGAACGCCTTCTTCAGCGTGCCTATTGATCCAGAGAGCCAATATCTCTTCGGATTCAGTTTAAATGGACGCAGCTTCAAATTTTCACGCGCACCTCAAGGATTCACAGAAAGCCCCAGCATCTATAGTCAAGCACTGAAAAGACAACTAGATTGTATTCAAATGCCAGTTAACACCGCTTTACTGCAATACGTCGATGATCTACTGATCACCGCACGAAGTGAGCCCGAATGTGAAAAAGCATCACTGACAGTTTTACATTTTCTGGCCGACAAGGGACACAAGGTGTCTCCTTCGAAGCTACAATTCTGTGTTCAGCAAGTTGTGTACTTGGGTCACTTGCTGTCCAAAGTGGGGAGACAGCTCACTCCCGATCGCATTCAGTTAATTGTAAATATGCCGCAACCCCAGACACAAAAAGAAGTGCGGGCCTTCATAGGCCTCACCTCATACTGCAGACAATGGATTCCTCAATATGCATTTCTAGCTAAACCACTCATCCAGTTAACGACACAGGAGGCAGCAACTTCGACTGCCCTCCCTTGGACTCAGGAACACACACAAGCTTTTGAAGAATTAAAGAAAGCATTATGCCAAGCACCAGTTTTAGCGACACCATGTTACAGCAAACCGTTTACACTTTTTGTTACAGAACGTGATGGTACAGCGTTGTCTGTCCTCACTCAAGATCAAGCAGGTTCACATAAGCCTTGCGCTTATTTTTCTAGTACATTGGATTCGGTAGCCCAGGCACTCCCTGCATGCTTAAAGTCAGTAGCAGCAACAGCGTTAGCAATCAGACAAAGCGACTCAATTGTTTTAGGTCATCAGTTAACAGTTCAAGTACCACACTCTGTAGAGGTTTTGTTAAACAGAACCCAGACTCAACACTTGACCATAGCACGACTGACCGGTTATGAATTAACGTTGTTCCAGCCACACATAGAAATCAGACGCTGCAGTATCCTGAACCCCGCAACACTGTTACCTACAATTATGACAGACCCAGCCCAGCATGATTGTATAGAAATAATTAATGCAGTAACAAAGCCACGACGAGACTTAACAGATGTCCCACTGACAAATCCAGACCTGACACTTTATGTGGATGGTTCATGCATGAGAACAAGTACAGGAGAATTAGTGGCCGCGTATGCCGTGACCACTGAAACTGAAGTTAAAGAAACACATCGTATTGACACACTGTCTGCTCAAGCAGCAGAGCTCATCGCTCTGACCCGAGCTTGTATTCTAGCCAAGAACAGAAATGTTAACATATACACTGATTCCCGTTATGCATTCGGAGTTGTACACGACTTCGGAGTCCTCTGGCAAGAACGAGGTTTCCTGACCTCTCATGGGGCCAAGATACAACATGGTCCCCTCATTCAAGCACTGTTAGAAGCAATACATTTGCCCTCGGGCATATCAGTCATGAAGTGTAAAGCACACACTAAAGTTACAGATTCTGTTTCCCAGGGTAACGACCTGGCAGACCAGACAGCAAAACATACAGCACTGACTCACACCCAGATTACTGATGTGACAAAGACAGTAGTACCGACAAAGTGTATGGCAGTTAGAGATCCCGCCCTAGATGTAATTGACATCCAGACGCATGCTACTCCAGATGAAATAAAGAAATGGATTGAACTAGGAGGGATCCAGACAGATCAAGGTTGGATGACGAAGGGAAAATCTACATGGTTTCTCCCCGACTCTATGGTCCAAGTCATGATTAATACAGCACATAGCCCGGCACATCTAGGAGAGAAAGCGATGTTAGACAGTTTACAAAATCTCTGGAGCAATAAACACTTACGAGCAGCAGCAAAACAGAAAGTGCGTACTTGCATGATCTGTTGTCAGTTCAATCCAGGTAAAAGCGTCCCTGTAGAGCAAGGTGGATTTCATCCTCCCGATCACCCTTTTGAAGTCCTCCAGATGGATTATATCCAGATGAACAGTTGTCGAGGATTCAAGTATGTCCTTGTAATTGTTTGTGCTCTGTCCCGTTGGACCGAAGCATACCCAGTTCCAGACTACACTGCTCCGACCACTGCCAGACAGTTGGTTCGCGAATTCTTCCCACGGTACGGTTTGCCCCGTGTCGTGTACTCAGATAACGGACAGCCATTCTCGTCCGAGTTAATGAAGCAGGTTTCTTTACTGTTAGGTTACCAGTGGAAATTCCATTGTGTCCGACATCCTGAAGCCGCAGGCCTTGTAGAAAGGCATAACCAGACACTAAAAATACGTCTTGCAAAGATATGTCAGGAGAAAGGGGTCGACTGGATAGTCGCCCTGCCCGTGGCACTATTCTACATGAGGATGGTCGCCCACTCGAGATCAGGGCTATCCCCGTACGAAGTGGTTTTTGGCAGACCACCGAATATGTGGGGGACGCCCATTCCGAAGAAAATCACTGATGTTGATTGTAATATGTTGACAGATTACCTTGCCTCCTTGATGTCTGCACTCCAATCATGTCGTTCACAGGTTGCCGCAGCCTTCCCTGACAACACTGATGTAAAGCCGCACGAGGTCCGTCCTGGGGACCTGGTACTCGTCCGGAATTTCGACCGGAAAAATCCGCTGGAGCCCCGCTGGAAATCTCCGAAGACCGTCCTTCTCACAACGAGGACCGCCGTGAAGATTGAGGGGAGAAAGGGGTGGGTCCACACGAGTCATGTGAAGAAATTTTGTGGACTGAAACCTGATCGAGACTCGTCCACCCCCACCAAAGACTGTGTTGAGGGAAAAGACTTTACAGTATCCGAACGAGAAAAAACTCCCCAAGAAGAATACCGTATGAAACTCCGATCTAGCAAGTCAGACAGTTTAATTGTTTAAGTCCTCCCCTAGGTGAATCGGTTAAATAGTTTCTGACATGTATCCCCTAGATCGAGATAGAGAGAGAGAGAGACAAGTTAAAAGACATACATACTGCAAATCACTGCGTAGTCACTGTATAGTGACGTTGTTAATAATGTTTTTTCTAAGTGTTCTAATTATTATTGTCAGTATTCTGCTACCTATCTACTGGCCTATTTTCAAGCGTGAACAATCTGTTTACAATGCCTCTGCTGAACACACTTTTAGTGAATTACCTGCACACGAACTCTCCTACAGACTTGCGCTGCGCAACAATACATTCATTAGTATGTTACACCACTCCCATCAGACGAACAATGCTACAGACTGCTGGATATGTGGCCGACTCCCTCCCTACCAGAATATCAAGGGAGCTCTGCCCCTCTTTCCGTACCCGTTCACTCACAATGGCTCCTGTGGGGCATGGTTTAAAATAATTAATTCCCTAGATCCTGATATTGCTGTTTTCGATGGAGGCTGGGTTTGGGGAAACTTGAACTTAGTCCTGCTCAACGTCTGTTACCCTGATAAGGAGGGACTCCCTACTCGAATAGGAACTGATCTAGAAAATGAAGTATATGGATTAGGTAACTACACAATTAGCCTCATGATCCTTACTGTTGAATCCGAAGCTGCACCAGTTCTGCCCCATATGCTAGTATTACCAGTCACTGGTGAATTATGTGTCCGAAAGAAAGGTTCAGTACACTTAGGTCATAGTAAATGCACTACTGTGGTCGAATTCAGTGACCATGGTAAATCGTCCTTTAAAGCTATCAGCCATTCCTATTTTGTTTGTGGTCATACCGCATACATACGTTTGCCTCCAGATTGGGATGGTACCTGTTATATTGCATTCCTTCTGCCACCTGTTTTTCTGGCTCCTCCTGATTATCATAGAAATACGAATCTAGTAAAGAATAGATCCAGAAGAGATATTCCACTTGTCGACTACACAGAAACGGCATGGGAACAGTACACTGATTTTAATAAAGGATTCTTTTTCTTTTTAGGACCTGTCCAAAACAGTAAATTAATACGTAGATTAACTAGAACACTTGAAGCTGTAGTACATGAAACTGCCTCCGCCTTAGGTAACTTAACGGAGGAGCAATCTGCTATGCGGGTTGTTGTCCTTCAAAATCGTCTTGTTATTGACGTCATCTTGGCAGATAGAGGTGGAGCCTGTAAGGTCATCGGGTCAAGTTGCTGCGTTTTCATTCCACAAAATGCACCATCTGTCTATCAAGCTATTACCCGTCTGCATAAAATTGCAAATCAGATACATCAGAATCCAGGCACCTGGACTTGGTCCGGTTGGTTCTGGACAACGTTAACAGCCTGGGGATGGAAGATCCTATCCTTCCTAGGTTTCGGCCTGGTCATAGTATTCAGCTGCTGCCTGTGCCTACAGTGTGGGCCGGCGATATGTGGACTGTGTGCCACATCATGCATTGAACATTCCAGTTTCCTCTCAAACAGCCAAAGAAAGAAAGATGAACAAATAATGTTACAAGAACAGACTGATCGATTCATGAGGATTGATATATCATGAAGGGTCCGTAGGGAACAAGGAGGGAATGAGGAAATATAAAATTTTATGGTCAAGTTATGTTCCCTAGCGCGTACCCCACCGTCTCCATGTACGAGTTAAAGTGCATGTAACTTCCCTCCTGTACCAGCTATGAAGACGCAAATATATTTGCGTCCAACGTTAACATGTCCTCTTTCAGACCCACCATGAATGGGTTGAATGGTCCGTTCCTAAGTATGCCATGCCAACGTCCTTTTGTAACGTACTTCTACGTTTTTCAGCTCTGGCTGAGTAGGCCCTGAATTTCTGCCACCGAGCCTCTTTTCTGGCTTCTGACTCGAAGGGCCTCTGCCCAGGCTGCCTCTGTACCCGTGAACTCTGACTTACTTTCAGCGCTGCCCCTCGCGCTCAGCTCAGCCTGCTGCCTGCCAAGATCGACTATAACCTTCGAGTTATCTGTTCCGCTCCCCGAAAATACATTCCTGCCTGCCAGTTTCAGTAAACATTCCCCTCAGCTGCAGAGCCAAGGGGCCGGCCTGTCTCTATGCAAGTAATTCAAGTAATTCATAGCTCTTGTTGCCATGCTCCCATGGAAGGCCCGTGCCCCCACGCTTCTCATACAGACACTCAGGCGCTTATACACGCACTCACAGCAAGTATAGAATAGCTTCTGCCCTAGAGACCTTTCCGCCCAGATAGCTTGGTTCCTAAACATCAGATACCAGATATGATAGAAGCACAAGTTGATCTGACATGCCAGACTTCTGTCTCTTTCCGTCAGTGTAAATGTCAAGTCCCCATGCACCCTCTAGTCTCACGTGCAGCACACGTCATGCAGCTGCGCGCGCATCCAAGCTTCCGATTTCTGCTGACATTGCAACATTCCTGTTAATGCCACCCCTTCTGTGACACTTACCTGTGACGTTCCTAGAACACACCTCTAGTTCACGCCTCTTGATTACGCACATGTACCACGTGTATACTGTTATCTTGTCTTCTCTCAGCTGTTACGCCTTCTATACTGTTTCCAATGGTGTAAAATAAGTATATAAGCTATGTACTGTTAATAAAATGTAGCGCTCTATCCCTTCTGACACCCCTGTGGTGGTCAGAACATGATATCCTGGCCATGACCATTCCTTTTTAAGGAATAAAACCCCTAAGAACTCTAACACCACGGACTCTGTCTCTTTTTTTTCCGATTTTGAGTTATTATTGATTAAGTACTTACCTGCATAGAAATTAAGAGAGTAAATTAATTATTTACGTCAATGTACAAAAGTTACTCTTAAAGAAATGAATTGCTTTGGAGATGACGACAAGGTCGACGTTTCGATCTTTGTTGCAGGTGTCTAAAAGACCATCATCAGGACTATTGTATTTTGCAGAGGAAGCCCCTTAGCAATTTTGATGAAGTTGTTAAAGTCAATTGAATAATGAGTGGATGTGAATCACTGCAGTAATCGGTTAGATTCTTGTAGTCAAAAGCGATTTATTCAGGTTAGCAACCCCTTCAAAAATGGAGTTGACTGTATCAATTGTACTCGTGTTCAGACGGCACGTCAACGTTAGTCTTGCTGTCATCTGCTCTAAGCACTGATGAATGGCCCTTTGAAAAAAAAGAAAATGACACATATTGGCCCTTTCTTTGGGGTATCACTCCGAAGAAGCGGTCTCTGGCCATTTGTAAACATAAACATTAATCCCCATACAGTGCTCTCTATTCTGGGCCTTCTATTTGAAAACACCCATGAATCTCGCTCCTTTCCTCGGTCTCCTTGACCATTACTTTGAGGCCCCAGGGATCAAGAGGATAGGGCTCTGCATCTGAATCACAATAAAAACTGTTTCTGAACAGTAATGCGGACTTTGAGGTGCCTCTGCCTGAAAGTGAAGGGTGCGGTGGTAGTGCAGAAAGTTAAAGAAGAAGCCAGCCTTAATTGATTGAGTCACTTAAAGCCAGTGCCACTGGAATTATGAGTTTCTGCAGCAGCAACGTTTTCCACCTAATTATGAGTTTACCCAATTTGCTACATAATCCATCATCTGCTGCATAACCTGTAGAATTAAGCCCCCAAAAAATTGATTCCAGCTCAAATGGAACAAAAGTTACTTAAAACGTGACAAAGTGTTCCGGAGCAGTGCAAGGCTTTTTGCAATGATGGCCTGGTAATCTTGTAGCTGCTTATTGCTGTATTTGGGTGTTGAACTGGTACTAATGAGGTGAAATATTGTTCCTAACAGCATAACCTTGAGTTAAAATGCTAAAATATTGAATTAAGGCTAGCAATAAAATGTGCAGCATGTTTGCTGCCTAATTTTTCTTTTCTTTCATAATAATTAATTCAACCATGCTGCATAATGTGGTCCTCTCCTGTTGAATAATTCCAGTAGCTCTGCTTAAAGCTTCATGGTGGCAATTATTTATTCTGTTCGAGGTACATTGTTGGGATGTTATCAGCGGAGCTCTGGAATAATGGAGACACATAAAAATGTTGGCATTAGATACAGTCTGATTACTTATTACTAAAAACTATATATTGTAAAAACTTGTTTTTATCTCAAACACTGCATCAATTTGCAGCAGCCCAACTTAGACTATGTGAAAACTATTTTAAAATAATGACTTAAATATTTTACAGTGCTTTCTGCCATAGACTTGGATGTCATAGCACTATAAACAGTAACACTGGAATTATGTGGCAGGAGAAGGCCAAATTATGCAGCAAGCTTAACAACATTTTGCAGCAAGCAAAGGCGACTTATGCTAAATAATGCTGAACATTTTGTGATTGCATTAGTGAATTATTTTGCCATTTGTACACTTGTGAAACACTGTCCTGACATATTTCCCTTCATAAGTAGCAGTTTAATACCCACAAATAGCATAATGCACTTAAATTACTGTGAATACAAAAAACAAAGACTTTGTTTTTAGCAACATCAAACTAGCTGTGTAGAAAGAAAGTATAGGATAGTTATAAGATATTTTCATAGGACCAGTTCTAGTCGACTGGCCATAATCTTTGTATATAAAATCACACCTCATTGATTATGTATAGCTTATATAATAAGGATACCCCCGTGCCATCTGCGAAGGCAGTACTTTTGTGATAAGTGTCAGTATAGTGCACATACACTTTCTTTCTACACAGCTAGTTTGAGTGCCATGCCCCTTCAATATTAAAATTATCAGATAGTAGCCGCATGTGCGATTTTGTGCCGGACTAGTACGCTTCTATACAGCTGGTCTAAATGCCATGCCCTTGTAATATTATATATAGTAGCTGCATGTGCGACTTTGTGCCTGATTAGTGCGCTTCCACACAGTCAGTATGAATGCCGTGCCCAACCACTACAACAACATATTGGATTACAAATACTAGAACGTAGATAGTAGTCGCATGTACATTGTTGGTGAAATTATCAATTATTGCCGGCTGTGAGGCCATTGCAAAAAGTACATCCCGTGATTGTATTGCGAAATACTTGAATTTTTCAAAAGCACAGACGGCCTGTAGAGTGTCTCCAGACCACGATTTCTAAAATGTCCAATATATTAACACAATATTTTATTATACATTAGAATGTAGATAGTAGTCACACGTGTACTGCTGGCGATACTTATCAATTATTGCCGTTAGTGATGCTACTGTACAAAGGACACTCCGTAATTCGAATCTTATACAGAACATATTACCCGTAGAGCATCTTCAAACTACGATTCCCAGAATGCCTGGGGCGGAGCACGCTGACGACGTTTGTGACGTCGACACACCCCGCCGCTTTTGAAATCTAAACAAAAATGGCGCAATCGACTGACCCGGTACCTCCCCGAGACGGCCCAGAGGGACGCCCGGAGTACCGACGTTCAGGTGAGTGAACGCGCATTTGTTGGCTTGCATGGCACAGCGCTGTAGGCGTATGAGGAATTGAGGTGCTCGGCAGCCGACGGCTGGTAGGGCTTTATGAGCACAGGTTCTTTAACAATATTAAGGGTCACTCGGCTTTGTTTGTAATATTCGAGCAGGTTGTGCCCAGTGTGGCATAACGTCAGTGTACGCCAGCGAATTGATTTTAATGGTGATTCCAGCAAAGCAAGACTGTTTTCATAACGGTCAGCCGAAACGGACAGCTTGGGAGTACATGTGCACTGTGATTGAAAGCTCTTTGCCCTCTATGAATACTAATGAGGCTAGCACCAGGGTCATGTAACTTACTCGACCCGGTAGAAACAAGCGGAGGATCAGATACATATATTGGGCTGATGTTTATATTTTTTCAAATACACGAGGAAGCTGTGTCTAGCGTGGCATAACGTCAGTGCATGCGAATAATGTGATCCTAATGGCGTAATTTGCCAAGCGAGATTGTTTCTAAAACGGGCAGGTGAAACAGACAGTTTACAGATAGCAGTACACGTTTATTGTGACAAAAAGACCCTTGTTTTTAGGGCTCGGACTCCTCCCCACTGTAAAGTGGGAGGAGTTTCGAGAACTAATGTTAAAGAAGAAAAAAAAGTATCTCCTAGGGCTTTTGCCGAGACAAATTCCACACATTCCTTTGCGTGTTCTGCCATCTGGCCAGTGATTCGTGTTCGTTGTGCTGTCGTTTTAATAGGCTTGAAGTGATAGGGTAAATGTAGTTTTGTTCCGCCATTTTGGGCATATTTCGTTCGTGCTCGCGCAAAGAAGTACATTAATTATAATTAGGAGCTGTCAGGGTGCCTCCGTAAGTGAATGCAGATGGCCGGGCGCGTTCACCATTCAGCAGCGCTCAGCGCGCAGCTGCTGCATGCCAGGCCTGGAAAGGGCTTCATCAGCCTCACTCATCACCATACTTCAGACCAGAATACAAATAAATATATATGCTCACTCGTGCAGCGTGGCCAGTGCCTAGTTTCTTTTTACAATAGCTTTCAGTGCCGCTTGTTGTATTTTCCTTTCGAACTTTTCTAGCGTACGGAGCATGAACAGCGATTTTGAGAAAGTATCCTGACGCTAGAACAACACATGCAGGGCTGGGGCGGGCAGGGTGGCGGTCTCAGCGACATGTACACCCCTACGCCCGACAGACAGACAACACTGCAGGGTGGTCCGGACTTTTCTGAGCTATCCCCCGTTTTTCAGAAGTTTAGGAGCCCATAAATGTCTGTTTTGTTTAATATACACCTAATGCCTCAATGCCACTTCTTAGCGCTTTGGAAAAATCCTAACAGACAACGGTGACACGAGCATGTAATGTGCGAAGTTAACACCGGCTCGCATTATGTGTGCATCCGGACAAGGTGCCCGGGGAGGTGGGAGTGGGACAGCAAAGGGGGATTGGTGGGAGGCATTAGTCGCTGCGGGTCCTGGGAGCTGGGGAGAGGAACAGCAGCCTCCAGGCTCCGGCAGGGGTCACCGCGAACGCACGCATCTCTCTCACGCACACACATGCTCTTCTCATGCACACACACTCGTGCAATGCCCCAGGGTACAGGTTAACGAGCCCGCTTGCCTCTGTGCCCCTGATCAGGCTGTGCAGCGCCTAGCAGCAGCACCGCCGAGCAGTGGCACCACGCGCTATATTACACGTCTACTGATCGACATCGTGTTCATGAACTAATGCATCACAACCAACGAGTCACCACAATTCGCCGACACAACACCGCCACATTGGTCTATTGAGGGTTGTGTTCGTCAGTGCACCCGCGTCCTTATCAGAAGATGCCGCGGGGTCACCAGACACAGCGTTTGCACCGTTAGATGTGTCAGAGTAAATTGTGGCTAGTAGGCGGCGACTGTGTCAGTATGAGGTAGTGTAGTCTGTGTGCCACTGTGGGGTTTATCAGCAGATGCGTGTCTCAATATCTGATATGTGTGGGCCAGTAAAGTATGCTTTTCGGTAAGTGGTGTGTGTGAGTCGATGATGTCTGTGAATTCAGTGTTGTGTGCCAGCAGTGAGCTGTCCTCCATGAACATCACACTGGGGGAGTTATGGTTATGTAGCTAAATAATGAACACATAAAGGGATTGGATTTCAGGTATGGAACTATAACGTTATTTTAATAGCATTTCTGTCACAGAATCTGAACTTTTTTATTGAAATAGGTGACTGTGGGATTAGTTCAGGCCATAATACTACTTAACTAAAGATATTTCAGTGACATTTATGAGTTTTGTACAATAGACGTTGTCGGTGTCGTCCTGGGTGTTTGCCCAGTACAAGGTGTCTTGACGTGCCGTGTGCATGTTACACACAGCCTATGATCATGCGCAAGCACCTTCTGAAAGCTTGCGAAAAGCGTCGGGCCAGCTTCCAATTCACAGCTCGGCAGGAATATTAATGTGTCCACGCTCTTAAAAGTAATGGTGCAGAGTGGCGGCGCAGAGTGGCGGCGCAGAATGGCGGCGCAGAGTGCAGAGTGGCGGTGCAGAGTGGCGGTGCAGAGTGCAGAGTGGCGGTGCAGAGTGGCGGTGCAGAGTGGCGGCGCAGAGTGGCGGTGCAGAGTGGCGGCGCAGAGTGGCGGTGCAGAGTGGCGGTGCAGAGTGGCGGTGAGTGCAGAGTGGCGGTGAGTGCAGAGTGGCGGTGAGTGCAGAGTGGCGGTGAGTGCAGAGTGGCGGTGAGTGCAGAGTGGCGGTGAGTGCAGAGTGGCGGTGAGTGCAGAGTGGCGGTGAGTGCAGAGTGGCGGTGAGTGCAGAGTGACAGTGAGTGCAGAGTGACAGTGAGTGCAGAGTGACAGTGAGTGCAGAGTGACAGTGAGTGCAGAGTGACAGTGAGTGCAGAGTGACAGTGAGTGCAGAGTGACAGTGAGTGCAGAGTGACAGTGAGTGCAGAGTGACTGCAGAGACAGTGTGTCAGGGTGCACATTGTGTGAGTGTGCAGAATGAGTGTGCAGGGTAAACAGTGTGTGACTATGCAGGGTGACATTGGGAGTGTGCCGGTGAGCAGTGTGTGAATGTTACGGGGCAGTGTGTGAGTGTGCAGAAAACACCACACACACATAACGCACACACAAACCACACACCTCAGTCTCTCAACACCACACACTTGTCACCACTCAACAGAACACAGTCACCACCACACTCACTCCTCAGGCTCACCCCCACAGACTCACCAGCACACACTCACCAGCACACAGAAAACAACACACACAACAACACACCCCCAGCCGTCAATGAATGCTTTCACCATGCACAAACACCAACAACCATCATCCATCTGTGCACGCTTTTACCAAGCACACACCCACCAGCCGTCAGTGCACCCTTCCACCAGGCACACACACCTCCAGCCGGCAGTGCACTTTTCCACCAAGCAATTGCAGTATGGTACACTTTACTTTTAAACATATTCATATAAAGCACAGCATGCCACCATTGGTAAAATTACAATTCAACCAACATACTTCCACTACACACCACATGCACACACTCCATAACACATGGCAAAAAGACATTGGCATTTACAATGCCATTAGCTCAAACTCAAATAAATCCGAGCCCGATTGCATTTCTAATGCTTGTTTATGAATGCTATTGAATCTATTACCAGGGCCACACTATACACTAGTCCTGATAGAAACAAGCAAAGGATCAGATAACTAATTCGGGAATATGCTTACATTCTTTCCAAATGACCTTTGGGGTTGCTCTCTTGATTTAGTGATTCTGTGAAGTCAGTGTTTACTGACCTGTCCTTTTGACTCTCTCTTTCTTGTACTCTATTAGAGCGGTGCTCGGTTTATCTGCGCCGCAGCCAGGTGAGGCGGAGCATTTCTCTCCTACCAGATACAAGCCTAGTCGCACATTCAGATCTTCCGCCAATTGCGACTTCGTTGTTCCTAGATTCAAACTTGCAAGGATAGGGGGGGGGGGGGGAACGGGGGGGGGGGGGGGAGCCTTCTCCCATCTAGGTCCCAAATATTGGAACGCGCTACCAATTGCCCTGAAATCTGAGACCAATCTATTTTGTTTCCGGAGAAAACTGAAAACTGTCAATAGATCCATTAGCTGCTGTTTTTTGTTCTATGGTATTGCTGCTTTGTCCTTTCTTCTTCAGTCTATCCCTTGCGCCGGGAAACCCACTGCGGGTAGCTGTTGTGCATTACAAATTCAAATAAATAAAAATAAATAAATAGGTAAGTGGGATGTGCAACTCAAAAAGAGTTATTTTGTGTACATTTGTTTGACACGATGGGTGTTATGAATATTTATCTGGCACCGAGTATTGGCTATGCTCGACACTTTATTTGTCTAACACCAATATCTGTGTGTTTGTTTTTGTTTGTCTTCCTATGTATCTGACTCAACTGCTCTAAAACTTTGGACAAACATCAGCAGCTAGGAGAATGATCACACCTAGGATACCCAGGTGATACCTTTTACCACTATATCTGCTATTCACCACTTTTTAAGCCGTAGCGACCTCCGGTCCTGATGAAAGCAGCGGACACCTACTTGGGTCCATAAAACTGCAGAAACATGTTGACCTATTGTTACATATAGTAGCTATTTGTTCAAACTACTATATTTTCGCACTGATTTTGTTCATATGGAAGCTGAGAGGTACTCAAACTCATTTTCCTCTTATCTCTCCAATTTTAGCTTTGTTTGCACTCTTTATCACCCTAACTTTAATCTACGCACTGCTTTTCAGTTATCAGTACACGCCAACATACCCATAGCCCACTGGGGCACCCACATTCTGACCAAACTCACAAGTGGTTGCAACGTCTACTCTTCCCGGTGTGAAGGGTCCCAGATGATGACAAGGGCGGTACCGGTCGATAACTGATGGGTATTTTTCCAATCTGGAAAGTATCTTGTTGACCATGCATCACATCTTTAGATAAATTCTCTCTTTTCCTCTTTTTGTGTTAGATGCATAGTTAGTCAACAGATTGTTTTTCGACCCACAGTTACTCTTTGTTTGCTTATACTGTGCATCCGGCCCAGCCCCGGGGAAGCGAGCTGCGACGAGGCCTGTCTGTGTGTGAGTGGCAGTGGGTGTTCCGTCGGGGAGGGGCTCACTCACAGTAGAGAGCGCACCCTCTCCAGGGAAGCACTGACCACAGGGGCTCTCTCGTGGGATGGAAGCGCTGAACCTGACACGAAGAAGAGCGCTGAAGCACAGGTCTGACACTATTAGACAGGACCGGACCTACAGCAGGGCTCTTCCCAAAGAGAGGAGGCCTGACAGAGTGCTGTCATGGCGACAGGAACACTGACACAGAGTGCTGTCTTAGGAAGAGGAACGCTGACACTATCAAATGATGGCGAACCCAAACAGTAGCACTGGCGCAGACAGGGAGGCACGAACAGAGAGGGCTGTCACAGAGAGGGAATCGCTAACCGAGATTGCTGTCACAGAGGGAGACGCTAACAGAGAGTGCTGTCACAGAGAGGGAGACACCAACAGAGTGCTGTCCCTGAGAGGGAGACACTAACAGACGATGATGTCATGGACAGGGATACACTAACAGAAAGTGCGGTCGCAGAGAGGGAGACACTAACAGAGAGTGCTTTGCTATGCGCGCCCCATAGTAGAAGATACACCTGATGGGGGGGAGGAAGAGAAAGCGAAAGCGCGCCATGCGCACTTTGTGCTGAAAGACCGTAAAGACCTGTACCATGCACATCTCTTGACCATACGCGTGAACATTTTGTCCACCCGTACGGTGCAAATGGAATCCGTATTGATTCCAAAAGGCCCTCGCATGGCGAGAGCAGCACATGTGCTCTGCTAATGCCAGGCGAGACCTAAAAAGCACAGATCGCAGTCCGGCTGCTAGCATGCTTAGACATCCGAAAGAAGTTTATGTGTAGGAGCCACCTGTGGGAGAGCAGTGTCAGATGTAGACCCCCCCATGGTGCACCTGCTGTCTGCCTTTTGGAAAAATTGAATTGCCGGGAATGCCTTGCAATGTGATTCTTATTCATCCTGGAAGTATTGCCGGTAATGCCTTGCAATATCATTCTTATCATCCTGCAAGTATCAAAGGAGAACTTTTTCCTCATTTATCAACTGTACTACTTTACATATATTTTGCATGCATATTTTTTGGCAGAGACCTTCTTCTCATCAGATGGAATTTTTAAGAACTCACGAAAGATGGATTTGGGAGGGCCTTTGCTGTCCACATATTCAGTGTCTCGAGCTTCCGGGTGGTATCCTCCTGCTGCCATTCTCCAAGTTAGTTTTTGGCTAATCCCGAAAAAAGGAGGCATCCAATAATAAGGAAAGCTTGCAAAGGGTGTAACAGAAGTTGAAAACAGCCTTTAACATGTATAGTTAAGTATTGGTAAGGTAGATAAAGGGTGGTAAGGGTAATTTTAGGGATGGGTAGTGGTAACGGCAGCTAATTATATATATATATATATATGTGTGTGTGTTTCCAATCTGGTCCCAGGTGTGCGGATGGATTGCGGCCCTCCTTTTTCCCTTGAGGTGGTGCGATTGTGCCAGCAGGGCCACGCAGCTTTGTATTGCTCTCAATTGCGACCGGCATTGAAACAAGGAAGAATTGCACTCCCAGGTGGATTTAAATCTGCTAAAGTTATTGTTAAAAACACAGAAAGGCTGACACCCAACACAGAAAGTGCAACACCCAACACATTTTCAGTCCCCCTGGACCTTGATCACAGGATAAAATGCTTCCCATGTTTATCTTCCCCATAGCTCTGTTGTTAGGTCCAACTTATTATCCATGTTATTCTACGACATATTCATTATATTTCAATCGGGGAGTTTCATTATGTTTTATAAAGTGTCCATTGTGCTTAGTGAAATTTTCTAAAAAGTGCTGAATACTTAAAGTGTGAGTGCCACTGCAACCTTGTGTGAATTTTTATATTGACAGGTTTGTAAAAGTCAAGGTGCAGTTGTAATTCATTTTCCAGTGTGCTTGCAACATGTGCATGGGATCGGAGTCTGTGCCCGAATTATTGGTTTACGATTTAAAAAACATTATACATGTTTATATTGAACAATATTAATTAACATTGCATTGTATGAATTACTGAAATATAACATTTGTTTTTAATTAGATTTTTTTTTTAAAGAAAGAGGATAGGTTTGCTTTATATATATTGATATGCTTGCCCTTTCATGATGCCAATAGGCTCACTTTTTAGGTCGAGCCTAGAGCAGCGGGCATGCGCTGCTTGCTCGACTTTTGGTAAGGGGCTTAAGAAAGCTGCCCATGCTCACTACACGCTCGTGTGTTTTTTTTCTTTCTTACATGCTAATGGGCTTTGTGTGCGTCTTTCAAATAAAGACAGCACGCAATTGGGCAAAGGCGGGTGCATGTCTCGCCTTTGCTCTGCCCGCGGCCTATTGGTGTCGGTTACCCGTACAGGCTGCATCGGTTTTCAATTATCGTGCCCAGACACGTGCGTGATAATTGAAAACAGATCGCTCGCTGTGGCGCGCCCCGATCACTCGCAGTCTTGTATTTCTGGTTACATAACTACTTCTTGTTTGAGCCTATAACTGTCAAAGCAGTACAAGGATTTGTAGGCGACGACCATCTCTGAGTTCACACTGCTCCCTAGGCTTGGTTTGCTGAATATCAATAATTTCACGATCTCTCTGTTCAGATACCTTCTTGTTTTTCATAGCTGTGTGTGCGTGTTTTTCCCCCAGCCTCGGGCAGCTGTACTCGGATCCTGCAGCCTACCTGGGAGACGGGCTTGCAGCTGCAGGCGCGGCACGTGGCCTCTGCTTGCATAAGCACTGGGGTCCCAGCGGTGGCCCGGAATTGCTTAATAAACATAACCAGCTAAGCGGGCCCGGCACAGATTCCCGCGGCCAGGAATATGTTTGTGAGTGGCCAAAAATGTCTTGCAATTTGCATTTTAACATGTGTGCGCCATGAAAGGATGGTGCATTCTGTGAGATTGCACAAGCATTAAATGTAATAAGCAGGAACACGTGACAGGACAATTTTCATCTCATGGAAGACGAGGCTGTGCACAGTGAAAGTTGCCTTTGTGTATGCTTACAAAATATTACTTAACGTTAAAAAAAATCTTAGAAATTCACTGAAAAAATACAAAGGGACATTACAAAAATACAAAGAGACATTACAGTTCAGTGAAAACATCAGTTAAACGTAGGTTTCCAGCTAGTAGTTCGAGAGCTACTATAGCTCTCCAGCTACAACTGAGTAGCTCACCTGTGTACATCGCAGCTTATTAAGTTAGAAAGATTTTACTTGGTTCAATAATTATTCATATAAAAACATTGAAATTACACAGCGCTAATAATATTAGTAGTTGTCAATGCGTTTCATTGAACATAAGTAGCTCTCATTACAGAAAAGATTGGAGACCCCTTTTACTAAAAAAACACTGAAATTCACCAGTCATAATTACTGCTAGGAACTATAACTTGTGCCTGCACTTGCAGCATTACCATGCACAGCCAACATATTACATTACTCATGACATGTTCTATAACATCAGTGATAACATCAATGCAGCATCTGAAATAAGATCATTGATGAGAAGACTGTGCATGGTGGCAGAGCGAGGTGGTGGAGTGGTGTCAAATTGAAAACAATTTTTTTTGCGTCACTGCAAACCTGCTGTACTCATTGCAGAAACTAGTGGGAATAGTGCAAATGAATCTTAGATTATGGTGGGCCAAAAAACAAAAAAGAAAGTTGGGTAGTGGGTGTCTGTGGTTTGTTGTGCGACCATGAGAGTCTGACACCCCGACACAGCCACATCTCCGGACACCTGAGAGACCTGCACTGGCTCCCCGTCAGCAAAAGAATCACGTTCCGACTCCTCACCCACGCACACAAAGCCCTCCACAACCTGGTACCCAGATACCTCAACAACCGCCTGACCTTCTACACTCCCACTCGCCAGCTACGATCGACCAGCCTCGCCCTCGCCTCCGTTCCACGCATCCGAAGAGCCACCACGGGAGGAAGATCCTTCTCCTACCTGGCAGCCAAGACTTGGAACTCCCTCCCCATCCACCTCCGCCTGACCTCAGACCACCTCTCCTTCAGGAAGCAACTCAAGACCTGGCTGTTCGAGCAGTAGCGAACCCCCCCCCCCCCCCTACCCCAAGCGCCTTGAGATCCTCCGGGTGAGTAGCGCGCTATACAAATGTTATGATTGATTGATTGGTCACATGTGGGGTGTGTACAGCGCAGAATTGATCACCTGTGGAGGAGGCTTTGTCATACAGCTTGGCTTTCGGCCATGCACAGCAAAGTCATTCTTAGGTATGGTGATAAAATATTACTTTACATTAAATAACTCTAAAAATTAACTGAAAACAACAAAGATTAAAGTGACTGTTAGACCTGTTATTCTTGGCATGTTTTCCCTTAACATTTTGCATTCAGACCTCCTGTTTTTAATGACTTCGTTTTTTGCTGGACTTGGGATTCTGCACCCTTTACCACTGCTGACAAGTTATAAAGAGCTTGTGATCTTTCCCTTAAACGAGCTACCATTGGCTATGCACAGTTGGAATATTTGATATAGTTATATGTCCCTAGTAAGGTGCACTACATATGCAGAGGGCCTTTAAAATAAACGCTACTAATGGGCCTGGAGCCTTGATTGTGCCACCCAATAAAGTAGACCTTTAAACAGGTCTCAGGCCTGCCATTACAGAGCCTGTGTGTGCAGTTTTAAACTGTCATGTCAACCTGGCAGGTTAAACCTCTTGCTAAGTCCAAACCTTTCTTTTTAATACATATAAGTCAGCCCTAGCGAAAAACCTGGAGAGCCCAAAGGGGAGGGTGCAATGCATTTAAAAGGCAGGGCATATACTTTTGAGTTTGACATGTCCAGGTAGTGACAAACTCTCAAATGGCTTCTTCACGACTGCAAGGCCTGTGTCTGACCGTCTCCGCTTCTCATGGATCAGTATTCCAATGCTTTGCATGGGGGACCATTTTTTACCTGTTGCGTCCCAGACCACTTGGATCTGGGTGGAGAGTATGCATCACGGCAGAGCTTTAAGTGGGATGAAAAAAACGGGGGGGTCTCTCAAAGGTGCCCAATGTAATTAAGGGCGTGGCTTCAAATACGTAAGCTTAAAAATCTGTGCTTAGCATAGTGTGCCGCCCGACTTGTATTTTGCTGTTTCTGTCATTGAATCCAGATATATGATACAACAAGTAACATTACACCTACAACAAATCAGGACTATTGGCTTTGTCAATGGTTGTTAGTTGCATAGGAGATAAATAAGCAGCAACTATGGCTTGTATATAATATTGAAAAAGTTTCCACTTAAATCCCTGGTGACACCACGACAATTATGCTGCTCCTGAGTATAAAAAATAGAAGGGAAATCCAGAGAGAAAATAACTCTCTTTAAAGAATTTCCCTTCCCCTGCAACGCTCACCTGCCATGACGTCATACCGTCCCTTCTCCATTAGTGGTAAGTGAGCAGCGCAAATCGATGTGCCTGCTGTCCGGACCGGAAAAACTAGACCCTGTGCCAGGCGAAAAAACATAAAAAACTGCCGGAGCTCAGCACCGGGGAGGCCCGGCACACTTAAAGCCCTGCCTCACGGCACCGTATACGGCCAACCATTTATTCTACTAGCACAGAATTTACATGTGTTTTTGTCGTTCTAGGGATTGGATTTGTGGCAACACATTATTTTTTAGCACTGCGGTCATAATTTGCAACAAAAGTATGCCTAATTACACAACCTTGGTATTACAAATTAGGGAAGCTGAAACGTGGGATCTTTAATTGATGCCGCCTTGAATGAACTGGCTCTCTGCATATACTATACCACCTTGTGATCCGAATGCAAGGCTGTCTGAGACGCATTATAAAGTTTCTCACAAAAATACATTCACAAAAAGGTACTGTGATATTATTGTCAGCTCGGATGAATGTTAAAAATATTCTAGAAACCATCCAAACCCCAATAAAGACTTAATTACTAAGTCAAACCTCATCGTGTGTCAATATGACATATTTATTCTATCCCCAACAATGTAAAAATATATATATTAACGAGTGCCACTTTGAAACGGTTATTCCTTGCGCATTTGATAGTTCAAATGATCTCCACATCTGTAAATAACTGTCACCAGTGATGGTGGGTCTGAGCCATCCGAAAGTGATCTACCAACACATGGTGCATGACGCTTCATATGCAGTGATTAAAGAGCTCTTAAAAGGCAGTGACCTAATAAAACACACTGACACACGCTTTCCACGGAAAAGGTCATCCATGACCGTGGCTCGTGGTGATTTAATACATCTAAATACCTGATTGCGGCCAGCACAAGAGGGGACGCATGAAATGTAGCTTTTTCGTGACTCGAAGTGATGTGTCCTGCACATCAGATCGCGTCCAGGGAAATGGTACTGGCAGCACTTCGCCTGCAATCAGTGACAGCAAGAAATATGACAGCATGACATCACTTCTAAAAATACAAGACCCTAATGTGAAATTATTCAGACAGCAGCGCTTGGCGCGGATTTAAAGAGATACCTTTGCTGGCCAGGCACTTGTACCTCTTCCGTACCTCTTGTAAAGAATGATACGGAGACATACGTGTGAATCCTACGCCCGGTGCTGTAACAGTCAGGTTACAGGCCTACTGAATTGCACACGTCCACAGTGTCTCTTTGCTCCACAGGAAATGAGGTAATCGAAGAGGAGACAGAGGAGGAAATGTGAATTGTCTTTATTAACTCAAACAACACTTTTGGGATCAGCAACCAATATCTTAATTTTAAATAATGTACACGACTTAAAAAATAACCTTCCAATGCACTAAAATCAATCAATCAATCAATCAATCAATATTTGTAAAGCACAGCTTATCACCCGTGAGGGCTTCCAGGGGCTGAGTTGCTGGGTTTAATCGAAAAGCCAGGTCTTGAGTCTCTTTCTTAAGTCCGTCAGCGAGGGTGATGTTCCGAGGTGGAGGGCATTTCAGGACTTGTCGGCGATGTGAGACGAGGAGCGGCCTCCGCTGTGGCTACGGCAGATGCTGCACGGCTGGGCGAGGGAGGCGGAGCGAAGGTTTCTGAAAGGTTGGTGGAAATTCAGGTGGTGGTTCATGTATGCTGTTGGTTGTGGAGGGCTTTGTAGGCATGTGTCAATATTTTGAATTGCCACCTTTTCTGGGCGGGAGGTTCTCAGGTATGGGGTTATGAGGGTCCATTTGGGCAGGTTGAGGATCAGTCTGGCTGCTGAGTTCTGTATCGTCTGGAGTCTTCTCAAGAGTTCATTGGGTGCTCCTGCATTCAGTGTGCTGCCGAAGTTGAGCTGGCTGGTGATTAAGGCTTGTGTGACTGTTTTACTCAAGCTGATGGGTAGCCATTTGAAGATTCTTATGAGCATAAGGGGAGTCTGGTACCAGGTGGAGGAGACTCATTGATTTTTTGTTCCATGGTGAGTTTGCTGTCCAGGATGATGCCGAGGTCGCGGGCATGGTCTTTAGTTGTGTGAGTGGGTCCGAGTCCGGCGGGCCACCAGGTGCCATTCAAGGCAGAGGCGTTGTTGCCAAAGATCAACACTTTGCTTGAGTTAGTGCTGAGCTTCAGACAGTTGGCCTTCACCCAGTCTGAGACATTCTTCATGTGGTTGCAGATGTTGGGGTTAGTTGTGGTGGGGCCTGCTGATAGCGAGTGGATGAGTCAGGTATCGTGGACGTAGGATATGCTGTTGAGTAGGTAAGTTCTAACAATGTAGGCTAGAGGTGTCATGTAGATGTTTAAGAGGGTGGGGCTGAGGGATGAACCTTGAGGGATGCCGCATATGGTGCTTTTGAATTCTGAGGTGAAGGGAGGTAGGCGGATTCTCTATGATCGTCCTGTGAGGAATGATACAATCAATCTGAGTGCATCTTCCTTGATCCCGAAGTGGTGCAGTTTCTTAATAAGTGTGTGGTGGGATATGGTATTGAACGCTGTGGAGGCCAGTTATCCCCTGTCGAGTAGGATGAGGATGTCATCTGTGGCAGCAGTCATGGGGGTTTAGTGCTGTGGCTGGCATGGAAACTGAATTGGGAGGCGTGTAGCAGGTTATTTCTCTCCAGGTGGCTTGGTGAGCTGCAGATTGATGGCCTTCTCCAGGACTTTGGCAGGGAAAGGGAGCCGCGAGATGGGGTAGTAGACCAGAAGTTCACTCAGGTTGTTGGAGGGTTTCTTGAGGAGTGGTCTGACTTCTGCGTGTTTCCAGGAGTAAGGAAAGGTGGCTGTGGTGATGGATGCGCTGAGGATGGTGGAGAGTTGGTCGCTGATCTCCTGACTTCCCAGTTGAAGAGCCGTGGAGGTATGGGTCTGTGGGTGCTCCAGAGTGGATGGCATTCATGATGGCTGAGGTGTTTGATGTCGTGAGTTGTTCCCATGTGGTGAGATGCTGGTCAGGGGAGGCTTCCGTTGGATTGAGGAGGCTGTAATGTCGGTGGACATGATTCGCTAGAGCAATACAGAGTTCCTGTGAAGGAGGAACTGTCCCCTCTGTGGCCGTTGAGCATGAGAACTCTGATGATGGTGAAGAGTTTCTTGGTCTGGGTGGCGCTTGCCTCGATGCGGTCTGGAACAATGTCCTTTTTTGCATCTAAGTCATTGGTGGCATTCGTTGAGGGCTGCCTTGAAGGTGGCTCAGTCTGTAACATCTCTGCTGAGGCGACAACTGCTAGTTTGATTGGGGGGACTAGGTTGGAAGCATTGGTTATCCAGGAATTGAGATTCTGGACTGCTTTTTCCAGGTTGGTTGCAGAGTCGTGCTAGGTGGTGTTGAGGACGTACATCCATTGGGTGTTGTTCACTTTGCTCCAGCTGTGGGAGGAGGGGTTAGGGGGGCTGGTTGCAGTGTGCAATGATCCTGCAATGGTGACGTGGACGATGGAGTGGTCGGTCCAGGTGAGTTCTGTAGCATGGCTGTATTTGATTGTCACTGGATGCGAAGATAGGGCCCTGTATGTATGTCCTGCTCTGGGTGTGGGGTCTGTAACCAGCTGGGTGAGGTGATGCTGTCCATACCTTACAGGAGGTTGGCAGAGTTAGTGTTAGGGAGGTCATCCAGGTGGAATTTGAGATCTCAAACTTGAGTGCTTGGAATCTATGGCAAGTGGGTTGATCAAGAGGGGCTGGTGTTTGGTCCTGGGGGGTCTGTAGGATAAAGTGACTTTGATGGGTTTTTTGTTGTCAGTGTAGAGTTGGAAATTGAGGTATTCCATGATCAGTGTGACGTCGTCTTCGGTGGTGGTGCAGCAGATTGTTTATTTCTGGATGATGGTGATGCCCCTTCCATGTTTGTTGATGCGGTCCCGGTGTGTCATCTTGCAGCCAATGGGCATTGTGGTGGTGATGTCCGAGGCAGACGAGGGGTTGAGCCAGGTCTCTGTGATGAAGATCACATCAGAGTGAGGACGGAAATGAAGTCTCAGACTTCAATGGTGAGCTTGCATAGAGATCTGGTGTTGATCAGGAGGCATACAAGAAGTTCCAGGGTAGTCTCAGTCGGCAGAGTGGGCGTGGCACAAGGTGCAGGGGAAGTGACAGTCGCTGCAGGTGAACGGTCCCGATGTATAACAGAGATGAAAGGAAACCGTTATTGTGGTGTCCAGGGTCCAGGGCTTGGAAGTCTGCGGTGGAGTACCGGTGGGTGCCCAAAGGGCCAGAATTACGGACGCTGGTTGTGGTCCCGACTTTGGCATACCCACTGTAGGGCCTCCATTAAGTAGGTCCTGGGAGGGGCCCTGGGGAGGCGGGAAGCAGGTGGCGGGAAGAGGGGACGGCGAAACAGCTAGAAAATGCCAACAAAATGAGGAGAAAACAAATTGACTAAAGCAAAATAATGGCAACAACAAGAAAGTCAAGCAAACACCAGATAGTCAGGGGACTGCAGCACTAGCAAAGTGGGTGTGTGTTATTTGAGATGTCATCAGTGAGGTCACGGACTATGTAATGAGTAAGTTAATATGTGAGGTCATAAGCAGTGCATTGCAGGGGAGTAAGTTATAGGTAGCTTGGGTAACTATAACTGCTGAATTTTACTGGTTTTGTATCAGTGAAATCTGAGCCGAACGTCCCTGTAACCTTTGCTTTTTTCTGTAAAAAAAATAATATATATATATATATATACACACACACACACACATTTTTTTTATAAACTGTGTGTGAGGAGACATACATAAACGTATATGTGTGTGTGTATTTACATAAAAGTAAAAAGTAAAATTAGGATCTAAACAAACCTTAAAACAAATATTCAATTCAAACAATTAAGACGCTAAAGAAAAAAATTTTAACCGTCGCATCTCAAACAATGGTACAGATATATATATAAGGCCGAAAATGTGCTAATCTTGAATTATAAAATATCAAAATCATGGCATCTGAAACTGTGGTAGGGACACAGCAATAAATCAATGCCCAGCAAGTGCTGCCTTTTTGCAATAAAACGGGAACGTTCTTTAATGCACACTAATCATCATTATGAAAATGACAAATATTTACAAGATTTCTCGAGGAATTACAAATTCGACTGCCTCCTATAGAAGCCTTACAGATAAACCACCAAGCAAAGTATGCACCCTAAAGAAATATCACATGTGACGACTAACTATCCCTGTAAATGTAATCAGTTTCCAATAATTGTGAGGTACCATGTAACAATGCGTGCATCTGCATGCACATATAAGACCAGCAAAGGCTTTCACAACCAAAAAGGTTATGTCTACAGTCAAATTGTGAATGGCGGAAAATGAGTTATATTGCCTTTGTCCCCAAAATAATAATAAAGTAAGCCTATTGGCTTCAACATGAACATGTGGCCTCTGTCTACCGGCACATCAGATATTTTAGCAGATCCAAAGTACACATTGATGTTAACCTAAAGTTTCCCTCTGAAACATAAGTGCTGACTGCGGCCACACTTAAAGTGACCTTTGTGCTAAACTCTTTCCAGAGTGTAAACCACCTTCCTATTGTATGCCATGTAACAGCCATTCCCCGCATGGAAGTAGGCAAGTCCACAGACTTGCACACAATTCTAGGTCTCTTTTTACTCCAGAACAAGGGGTTTATAAAAGTCTTGAATTATTTGATAATTATAGGCACAAAATGGGTTGGGGATTGTCTGAAACAAAGAATCCTAAGGAGGGCAGTCATTTTCCTAGCTGGTACCCTTCCTAGCCACGACAGCGTGCCAGTGTGCCATCGTTGAAAGTCCTTTTTCCATCCTTGCAACAGACAGGAAGGGAATGCATTATGACTGTGTGAGACAAATTGGGGTAGATGTACTCAAAAGTGTGCAAATACTGTGGCGGCCCAACAAGTTTCAAGCTGTGCCTACAGGATGTTTACGGATTTATGGAGGTTGATAATGAAACAGTGCCAAATGTAGTCAGCTCCTCCATAAGCACGAGGATGGATTTGAATACTCATCTAATATCATTGTTACATCTTATATAATTAGCAAGGGTGTTCCATGCAAAGAGCAAACCATAGAGGCAAAATGAGACAACCATTTTTTGCTGCCCTCTTGAAAATCACTTATTTAGAGTCCTGAGCCATTTACACGATATGGGTTTTTTGTTACTGACTACCATAGGTTGTGAACAATGGACCAAGTTGAATTGATTTCAACATGTATCGGGAGGTGGTCCAACTAACCCTATCAAATCTTGTTTATTTTCGAGTTTGAGAATCAGGGCCTTCTTACCTGTGTGTTGGACATGTTCCACCATACATAATATCTTTTTGGTATTACTGGAACATTGTTTACCCAAGACAAAGACACACTGGATTGCTAGTGAACAGTTTCACATTGTTATTTCAAGTAGAGATGGGGGAAGTAGGAACCCACACTGTTTGGGTCCTTGTCAGGCATAAGGATGACTGTTATTACTGCATCATGTTTTCTACAAACAAGAGGAACCAGGAGTATTTGTATTCAGGTAACACGTACTCCCAAGCGTAAACTGATAACAAACTAGTGTGCAGTTCCTAAGTGTGGGTGGGAGTGTTCAGCTCTGTGATAAAGTGCCCTCACACACCCCGAGGGATGTCATGCTTCATCATTGGGCCTGCCCTCGTCGGGGCGGCGCTGCAACTTTATCACATTACTGCATCGAGCACATAGTTACTCAGGAAATCTGTCACCAAATGTTATAGTTTTGTGACTACATGAATGATGGATCGACATACCTTCTTAGAAAAGAGAGCTGTGAAGCCATCAGGTCCCAGCGATTTCTCTATTTTGACGTGTGGGTGCAACTAATAAACTCTGCAATGGTGACAGAGTCCTCCAAGGCCTCTACATCTGTGTCTCTATGGCTGTGGTCATCTAGGTAGGGTGGTGAAAAAGACCCTAACTAATCTTGACTGGCTTTCGCTTGTATAGCTTTTCATACCCCCTCCTTCTAAAATGTTTCTGAAATGTCCTCCTCTGTCAACAAGGAGTCTAATGTGTCAGTTACTAAAACCTTCACCCACACTCTTTCTATCTTATCTTTTAATTTGATGGATAATAGACAAGCTGCTTGTCACCCGAAACATATTTTTGCTTGAAACCAAGTATAGTGTGCATAGCCCTATCAGTGGCAAGGTCCAACCTTGACCTCCATGAGCAAGTACTTTTTGCCTACTATTAAGCAACTCTTTATGCTTGTGTTCCTGTTCCAAATAAGAGTCATCTCTCTAGTTGAATTCTCAGATCGTTATGAATCTCCTTAACATGGTCAGCGGCCACAAAAAATATCCCCTTTAGAACTCCCTTCAAAGTGTCCCATGAAGTAGCCATAGCGATGCGGTCTAATATTTTCAGCCCTAAACTCTTGAATGCTTCTAGTGATGTTATCGTGAAGTACCCTAAATGCTAAGTACCTATCCTTTTAATTCCATCTGTGCTTTTGAGTTTCCATACTAGTTCCTGAAAGTGTTATTTGTAACGTAACATGCTCTGAGAAGTCAACTGAACCAATATCCCATGGCTGATATGTGCTACTGTAGGCTGCTTCCTACTAAGAAGTAACGGAGGCATGCGTAGGACTTGTCAACTGATGAGTAGAAACTATAGTCCACTGCTATTGGTGCTGAGGCCATTCAGAGATCATGCAAACCTTTTGATCCCAGCTGTGTTTTAAAGTCTTGAGAAATAGTCCCTGACCATGCACATCGTTGGCTAGATCTGTAAAGAGATTTGCCCATAACTATGATTAAATCACCTCCAAAGATAACCTTTCTTTTTCACAAAATAAACCTCAGAAACTGTTGTTTAATAAAGGGTTCCTCTATACTGCTTGGTGCATATATGGAGGTGATCAAGTAATTGTTTTTCACAACTTTGATCACAACACTCCACATTCGTACTCTCTATCAGCTTTCAACATATTGGCCATTCTCTTGATTCTTTTAGCACCCATGCCTTCTTAGAAGTGCCAGAGACGAAGTCCTGCACTTGAAACAAAAAAAAAGAACAATCTCAGCCAATCACGTTGAACCAGATAGTTTCCTGTGGAAAAGACAGATGTCGGCTCCATTAGGCCATGGCAGCAGGGCCTCTGCCGCACCTTCATGATGGCATCAAGTACCATCCCTGTGACTCATAGCACAGGGGCTTGTCAGCTCTCATTGGGGGTGCAATCGTGGTCAAGGGGGGCCGTTTATGTTGTACAAAGCTGGGGCTGGGGCTGAGCTCAGGAGACTAACTGCTACCCCATTGGTCGGATAGGCCAGGCTTCTACAGTTATCTTTAACTGCAAATAAGTAAGGTTGCCTCTAAGGTTACACTACAATAAAATAAGTTTTTTTCTGAAACAGGAATAAAAGTCAATGAGGATTCTTCATATAAAAGAATATACAGCAGCTGAATAAAATCTTCATTTCAAAAAATGTTTAATTTCACTGCAGAGTATTTTTTGAGGATTAAGAAATGATTTTTAAAAACTTAATTGTGTTCATCTTAGCTTGAGAAACGGACTAAATTCGATCATGTCAGACTAGTGTCTCCCCTTTTTCCTCAGACTGTTAAAGCGAGATCAAGAGTTGTTTAATTCTCTATCGAAAACCGTGTGACCGACATTTTCAAAATGGGATAAGTATGACTTTAGGTGCTCGGTTTAGACGCTTACGCATTGTCACACACTTGAGTGTCATGTCTAGAGGAGGACTCATCGCTCTTGATCACACAATAACTTTTTTAGGTATCAATTTCCCACAGAGCAGTCAGATTAGACCTACGGTGGTGAGATCATGTTGAAGACGTGTGAGATCACCCAGGCGCCTGCATGCTGCCCTGCTTTTATCGGGACAATCAGGCATGTGATTGATATTCACAGCCCATCCGGGACAAAAGGCTTAATTAGTTCAAATATTATAATGATTCTTTGCAAATGAACAGATATAAACTCATTATGATGGAACCGTCATTCTAAGGGTCTTTTTTGGAACAAAAGTGGAAAGATTCCTTAGAGTTTTTACTGGCTGGAGGCCAGTCATGCAATATTACAACTACACTAGTGATTTCTCTAAACGTCATGCACGCCAACATGGGTCTAAAGTTGAAACATCTGTGTTCAGGTCTTCAAAACAAAAGACCATGCACACACCATTTTATTTTATTACTATTTCCACTGCTTGCAGACACCGGTCAGCCAATACTATTCTAAATCATGATAATAATAATGGTTTAGCGGTGATAAAGATAAATAAATACAATGACCTGGGGACAACAACATCTGTACTTGGTACATATTGCAACCGCAAAAGTAGCATGAATGCCTATTTTTTAATGATCCGGTTCGGGCGCCCGGTCTCTTTACCGGTTTATTTCTGAAATCTTTTTAACCTTTTTAAGTCTTTCCTGCCTTATCTTTGGCACCATCAGAATAAGGCTTTCAAATACGTGAATGGTTTATTTTAATGCTGTGATTTCTTTACCCAATCTGCCGTTGACATTCCAGTTTTGTGAAGTTCTGTGGTGTTTCACTGGTGGCAGCGAGTTTAGTTCGTTAAATCACGTCATGAGGATGAAAGACAACGAGGTGAAGCTCGGCCTACCAATGCTAACCACAAAATGCGGCTTAACAGAGGTCTTTTGTGATCAATGCCATACACGTGCTGTCTTTCTTTGCAATAAACACATATGTACAGCGTTCACGAAAACTGAAATGAACAAGAGCTCTTTTGATGTGTCCCCATTGCCTCTGGGATTCTGCCTGCCATCAGTCAGTACAGCTACCTTTGGCGGCTATTACTGCAAGAAAATAAATGGGTGCCGGGGACTAACACAATAAAAAATACCTTTATCAGAGTGTAAAACTGCAATTTATATCTTGTCGGTTGCAATCGCCAGTGGCAGGCAAAGCATACCACAAGAGAGCCGAAGAATATACACCCACGGTCACATCTACAAACTGCAGGGCAATTTCCATTCTACACCCTCAAATTATCCAGTTTACACCTTTATAGAACACGTCAATAGGGTGTCTCAGCTCTCGCGAGATTTACAGCTTCCTCAACAAGTGCATTGCTCTGGTTCTTAACTGCTATGTATATTTCCGCTGCTACTCAGAAGCGCACATAAATACGAATAACGGGCTCAAAATTAACTCAACCTATTTGGAAGGGAGATGGAAATCAAATTAAAATAGCACGCGCCTTTGATGTACTGCAGTTTGAAACAGTAAAGGCAGGCCTCGTGTTTTAGAATATGGTTAACAAGATCGAGTATCATCAGCTTTTCTTGTCCCGCTGTGCAAATGTTCTTACAGAAGGAAAACATATCAATGTGACAAAGTTGATGCCCCCTTTAACACAGGTAATTGAACAAAAAGTGAATAGCACCCTTTCAATCAATTATAGTGGATTTCTGAACCTGGTCTTTCCAGTGTGATACAAATTTCTAGCACACAGCATCAAATATTAGGTCTCTTAACAAAATCAAAGTTTTAAAATAATACTTCACAAATACGCACCTCTTTTAAAGTACAAAAATAAAAAAATATATACTACTGAGATAAGGGACTAGATCTCAACATGGTATTAGATGTCTCATGGAGCACAAGTGAGAAGAAAAAAAATCAAGCAAGGAAAACCATGTCTGGAAGGGAGGGGTTCGTCCATTTAATAGAAAAGCCCTCCTCATATGCTGGAGTGCACAACTGGCATTAATATTTCATATCTCATGAGCCTTAAGCTACACCAGGGCGGTGCATCGTGTCCGAGGAAGTTAAATCCAAAGATACTAAAGAAATAAAAAAATCTTGCTGGCTTGCACAGCAACGCTCTTCAAGCTGCATGTCCTTGTCACTCGCTCAGTTGTAAAGGAACAAAACTTAGCCCAACCGACTAAAAAATTTGGCGGCTTCTTAACGTTCACCGTCATAACCAGGAAAACCATCACAGCAAGTGCTTCAAGCCAATGCTACCTCTAAATCAATAGAAAACACACCCACAAAGCACAACTATATTCAGGAATTAGAGCTGTAAGAGTGCTACATACCATAACTCCTCAATCCTTCATCTAGGGATACTTCTTACGGAGGTTTCACAAAGGACTTTGCTTCTTCGGAGACCATGCCACCTCCCTTAGTGTAACACCTGAACAACAGTTTCATCCATATGTTTCATTGTCACAGGTTAAAACACCTATTACAGCAGTGTCACAGACTGGCTTTGTCACAGGTCACGCCATGGTCCTCAATGCAGCATATGGTTTACAAATTGCTCTGCTTCTCCGTAAGCCAATACTTCATATTATAATGCTCTTCCACAGATGTATTCACTTCCTCTGAAACTCGCAGGTCCTCATCCGCTGAACTCTGTCTCATTACGTTATAGTTACCGTAACCTGGCATTCAAACGTCCGCTGTCGCGTGCACTTAGAAATCATCCTAAGTCACTCCGAATATTAGCAGCAACATGAATACATGAATTCACTTTGACGGCTTTGTTCAATGTAAACCAATAAGATGTGCCCACACAAGCACTTATTAAAAAAAACAAAAGCACAGACGTTGTGGTAATTATAAGTGAAGGCTTCAGTCTAACACAACGATATGAGTCAGGCAAAAACTATGCACCCTTCTACTCATGTGGTTAGATTAATACAAAACCAACATTAGTATTTTGTATACATTCCATTGTGCTAACAACATGTGACTGACTTGCCAGACTAGGTAACTGAGTCTCACCTCTACCAAATACCAGTGAAATGAACGGTGAGGGGACAACGGCCCTAAAAGGTTTATGGTCCTTATTTTTATAGTTATTTTTTAAGCTTAAGAAATCTCATTTTAATCATTGGCAAAATAAAGACTATGCAGATGTTTGTTTGCATGTATATGTCCTAAAATGAGTTGGTGGGTGCTGGTCCAAAACAAACAAACCTTTCACATGCTTGTCTTGTTCCCTCCAAGATATTCAATCTACAAAACTGGGGTAAACATAATGTATGTCCTAGATAAATCATATTGTCTTATTTACATCCAGCGATATGACCTATCTCAACTCCACGTTTGAATAGAGAACAGCTAAATGAGGAAAACGCTGCACAAACAATACACGCAGACAGGAGTTGGGGTAGTTACGGGTTCAGAAAGGTTTGTATAACCGCCCTTTGTCAAAACAAGCTGAGACCTGAACTCCCTTATCTTTCCAGCAGCCATGCCCTAGTCACCCCACGGTTGCTATAATTCAAGCCCTGTCTCTGTGGAAGAAGCAGAGAGGACCGAATGCTGCACCAATTTAGGACCTGGGCATTTCTATGACTCAGTGGAGGAGATCCCACAACTTCAGGTGCAATGCTCCTCACCGGACACGGATTCTATATCACAAAGTGAAGAGTGATTCGGGAATAATTATATTTTCAGCCCTGTCCTCATCTCCAGATAGCCTGTCTTAAAATCAACCACATAGCTGCCTTGGGACAAAGGTCATCTACAATGACTGAGTCTGAGAAGGCTCGCGTTACTTTGGCTTGAACAGATGGAGAGAATAATTGACCAATCAATGAGCTGATGTCCTAAGCATCTATCCTCACACCATCGTCTCTATCAGGTAAATAGCAAAAAAAGAGAGACTTCTTTACATTAAATTAGTCTTCTACAGTCACCTGGGTAAAGCTGGTTTCCACCATGGCACCAGCTGGTAAACGTGTTTGGGGTCTCAGCACAAACGATGCTGTAAAGTTATGAGTCCAAGAGACCCAAGAGCAAATAAAATGTCAGGGATGCCATCATACTGTACCTAATAAAAGCAAGTTTCTGCAGTTCACCAAGGAATAAACTTTTCCGGAAGCTTGAGCATCCTATACCAGTCTTCTTCCAGAATGGCCCACACTTCATATTAAAAGTTTGTCAGGTAAGTGGCCCATATTTCTCCGGACGTTTTATTAACACTTTCAGCTCACAGTAATCTTTTGTGCACAAGAATATTTATAAATTTGAAAAAAAGAAATGCCACTAGAACAAGAAATCGACAAATGCGTTCAAGTGTAAAATTAGAAATCTGTGCCTTGTGCATAATACAAATTATTGCTTTTCTCTAGGACTGCTATGATCAAGGTGACCAGACAGACCCCAGTTTTTAAGTTTAACAGTAACAGAAAGGTGGACAGTTTATGAGCAGCAAGTCACAGATGGTACTGGGCATTGTATACAGCACTACCTCGGCCCACGGTAAATAAAAATCCCAGCACAAAACTAAATTGGTAAACTTATCACTTGGAAAATGACAGTTCAAAATAAAGGGCAATGTAATTTCTGTGAGAATGTCTGGAATTTCTCTTCTTTCATGCCTTTTTTCCGGCTGAACATTCTTTGTGTCATTTATGACAGCTGACACTAGAATAGGGAGAAACCCTGGTGGATTCCTAGGCCGGGCACAGATCTAAGAAAGGTCTGATCTTCAGTACCTCCACCTTCAGCCAGTTTGTTGCTGAGCTGAATACTGCTGGTCCCCATCACGACAAACATTCCTTGTGGATTCGTGAGAGAGCTTAAGCAAGGTTGCGGAATGAGTTTGCCTGATAAATCTCTCAACACCTAACGTTTACATTTTTAAAATTTGTCTCCAATCTTAGACGCACTTGTTTTCCCACAGTTCCACGTTAAATATTTTCCAGGACAATGAAATTGGAGGAACATCTAGCTCTCGAGAGCAAGACATATCCAAAGATTCCAACTAATTATGATCATCAATAATTTAATTTTATGGATAATCAACGTGAGTTATTTTCATGTTGTTTCCTCCAAATCCTTTACCGGGAATATTTTCCTTATAACAAGGAGTAGAGTTGCTCATGTCACCCTGCCAAATATAGATGTGTAATAAGTATCACACTCTCAATGGCAATCTCAGGACACCACTAATGAACAATAACAAAGTCTTCACAATTTCCTTTCTAGCTTTGCCCACCGACTGGTTGCTCTGTTAGGGCCTCAACTTATATGAGGCGAAGTTGTTCAGAGAATTTCATGACTGATGCTAGAGCAGGAGTCACCTTCTGGTGCCTGTTAAGACGTATACTTCACATTGAAAATTTCCTGATGTTACCACATTAAAGTAATGTTGACCTCTTCCAATGACTTCTTCGAGGTGTCCTACCAAATTTAATGGTTATTATTTTTTCTTATATTTATTCTCCAATTGTTTTTCTTGCCTATTGGGCTTTGAATATATTTGGAATTCTCATTGCACAATAGACCACGTATAACAGCACAATCTCAAACGGTCATTCGTTCAGGATATCCTATGAGGTTTTAAGCATTTTGGGATACATGTCATATCTGTATTAGAAGTGAGTTGGGTTAGTTCTGCTTCACTATTCTTAATGTCTTCAAACTTAAGTTTAGCTTCCCTAATTTATTCTCACGCAGGCAAACAGAAGATACAAATTAAAATCTAAATTAAATCTTAATTAAAGTCTGCCTGATTAATTATATGTCTAATTGTTAATAGAAAAGCAGTCCACTGATCATGAGAGCTGCCACAATGGCAGCCATGATTGTAAGACTGGCTGAAAAAATGCTAGCTGTATGGTAAAAGTGGGGCTAGAAAAAGCACAAATGTACCGCAATTGGTTTTTGCATTCAGCGCAGGTTGAGGCATTGGAATTGCAACAACCCTCAACTCAAAAGCTTCATGAAGTAGTTTCTGGCACCAAATGCCAACAATTAAGAATCCAAGAGCACAAGTTGGGCGTCTCAAGTTAATGGTACATTATTATTTGTAAAACAAAATCTGACTTACACTTTCTGACCAGTTTTGGAAGCTTTGCAAGTATCTTAATCAGTGTCCGGCTGGCGTGAAAGTAGCGGTTTCACCGCTAGCTGGACATGGATTAAGATCTGTACATATCGATCAAATCAAGTAAGATACTCTTCTGAAGGACATTGGAGGCTTATTTTGGCCCTTTGACTTTTCACCTCAGCCTTGGTATTTCTTGAATAGGGATACATAGGCATATCCTACTGGCCTAAGGCCTCTTCCTTTGAGACAACGTCCATAAGTAGGACGCTTCATACCAATTACACATTGCCGGACTGAATACATTTGGCAAACATAATGCGTTACTACTCTTTTGCCCTGAAGAAGCCCTTGCTAAGGTAAAATGCGTTGGCTGTCTCTAAAGCTGTACACCAAGTGTGTGTGAAATAAAAGACATACGACAACACCGACAAACGACTATTGATTCAATATCACTTTCTATACCTTGTAACCTGCTGCTCGTGTGTATTGCCTCTCATCTATAGTCTTTGTGTTGAAAAGTCTGTCCTATGATGGGTTACTTTAATAGCAAATGCTATTTAGGTTATTTATGTTTCTATTTGTGGTCCATGTGGCAGCTGACCATTTGAGGTGGGTAATACATAGATAAAATATACTACATGACTAGCCTAAGTAGTGCAGTTGTCAATAACCCGGTTGCTTATCTGTATGCTTAGACTTTGCAACACCATCCACTGCCACACTGAACTATCGAAGTTGAACAACATTTAACACATGCCCACCGGTGACAAACATCAACCCTTCTCTCTATTCTTTCAACATCCTCAGATGAATGCAAAGCCTCCTCCTACTGCTAGATTCCTAACAGCATGCATGTAAATTGCCCTTGGACTATGTTGATTGATTTCTCTCCTTCCTTTCTATCAAATAATCCTCTCAGTACTCTTCTTCATTTGCATGCCTTTTCTTTTGCATGCCTTATTGCTTTTGAGGGTACATACTGCGTCACATTTACCCATCCCCCTCACTCTCAACTATATTTCTGCAAACTGCCCAACCCGCTCCTCACAAATCACAAACTCTCCTTTTGTGTAGCCGTTATGGTCAACCTAACAATAATTTCCTATAGTCTATCTACGAATCCTACCTTCTATTCGCATGAGCTCACACTAATGATCTCACCCAACTCCTATCAACTTAATCTATCACAAAGAGCAGGAGAAAATGCATGGAACAGTTTATAGAGAGCACAAAACAAACAACTAATAACCATTACCCTTGGATTCCAGGGTTGTGTCCTTGCACCATAAACAACTTCAATGCTCATCAGGAGGGGGGTCATTTCTTAACCGCATGCGCGCTAGCGGAATTCCGCTCACACGCTGGGTTTTTAAAAAACGCACTTTACATGACGAGCTGGGCTCGTCATCAGCGTCGAAGGGGTCAATAAGGAATATGCTACTTACCAGTATGCATCTGTTCTTGGCATAGAGGGCTGCAGAGTGGTACATTATGAATAGATCGCCATCAGGTGTTGGGCTCGGATGATTGCACTTTGTTTTTCTCTTGGAGAGTCTTTTGTATCTTGGTGACTCCTCCCTTAGTTGGTAGTGCGCATGGGCATCGGCTCCATCCTTAGATTGTTTTGCCATAGTAGGGTTAGATGGAGTAGTATAGTAGAATACAGATAAGAGTGCCCATGTAAGTGTATCTAAATAAGATAATGTTGGAACAGACACAGGTTTCCGGGGAGGCTGGGAGGGCATGTACCACTCTGCAGCCCTCTATGCCAAGAACAGATGCATACTGGTAAGTAGCATATTCCGTTCGAGGCATATGGGCTGCAGATGGTACATTATGAATAGACTATACAGCAGTTCTCTCCCTAGCGGTGGTCGCCCGTGTCTGTTGCAACTGTCTGAAATAATGTTTTTAATACTGCTTGTCCCACTCTAGCTTGTTGTGTTGTGTGCACATCTACACAATAGTGCTTTGTGAAGGTGTGCGGTGTAACCCAGGTAGCTGCTCTGCATATGTCATCTAGTGGAATGTTTCCCAAAAATGCCATAGATGCTCCTAGTTTACGTGTAGAGTGAGCTCTAGGAGGAACAGTTAATGTTCTCTTTGCCTTTAAGTAGCATATTTGAATGCATTTTACAATCCATCTGGCAATGCCCGCTTTGGAGATGGGATTGCCTTTATGTGTAGGAGAAAACGCAACAAATAGCTGTTTTGTCTTTCTGAAAGTTTGTGTTCTTTCTATATAGTACAATATGGCCCTTTTAACGTCCAGTGTATGTAGGGCTCTTTCAGCTACTGTTTGTGGTTTTGGAAAGAAAACCGGTAATTCCACTGACTGATTGATGTGGAATGCTGAAATAACCTTCGGTAAGAACTTTGGGTTTGTTCTAAGAACCACTTTATTTTGGTGTAGCTGCATAAATGGTTCTTGAATCGTAAAAGCCTGCAGCTCACTTACTCTTCTAAGTGACGTGATAGCTATGAGGAAGGCCACCTTCCATGTGAGGAATTGTATTTCACACCTATGCATCGGTTCAAAGGGTGGCCCCATTAGTCTGGTAAGCACTATGTTGAGATTCCAGGCTGGGGAAGGTGGTCTTCTTGGTGGAATGACTCTTTTGAGTCCTTCCATGAAAGCTTTAATTGCTGGTACTTTAAACAGTGACAGATGTCGCCTGTTTTGTAGGTACGCCGCTATGGCTGCGAGATGAACTCTGATAGAGGTATATGCTAGATTACATTGCTGTAGGTGTAATAGATAGCAAATGATTTGTTTAGTGGATGCGTCCAGAGGGTTGATGTGCTTACTGTTACAGTGTATAGCAAACCTCTTCCATTTTGCTGCATAGCATGCTCTGGTGGCAGGACGTCTTGCTTGTTTAATGATTTCCATGCATTCTGGTGGTAAATCTAAATACCCAAACTCTATGACCTCAGGAGCCAGATCGCTAGGTTCAGTTGTTTGGGATCTGGGTGCATTATTTCTCCATGGTTCTGTGTAAGATGCATGGGTAATAACCTTAGCTTTTGATGTGGTACTTGTGAGAGTTGTAGCAGCGTGGTGAACCACGGCTGTCTTGCCCACGTGGGTGCCACTAGTATCATTGTCATTGAGTGTTGCTGTAGTTTCCGAACCAGTAATGGAATTAGTGGTAGAGGAGGGAACGCGTAAGCAAATTTGTTGGACCAATTTATCCACAGTGCATTGCCCTGGGACCTTTGGTGTGGGTACCTGGATGCGAATTCTTTGCATTTTGCGTTCTGATGATTGGCAAACAGATCTATCTCTGGTTGCCCCCATTTTTGGAAGAATGGCTGTAGTATTTGGTCGTGCAGCTCCCATTCGTGTACTTGTTCTGACTGTCTGCTTAGGATGTCTGCTATTTGATTTTGAACTCCTGGTAGGTGTTCCGCTAACAGGTAGATCTTTTGAGGAATGGCCCATCTCCATATGTCCTGTGCTAGTCTGGACAGTTGGAGAGAGTGTGTCCCCCCCTGTTTTTGAATATAATACATTGCAGTCATGTTGTCTGTTCTGATCAGGACTGCTTTTCCTGCTATTTGTATTAGGAAAGCCTTTAGTGCTAGAAATATTGCTAATAGTTCTAGGTGGTTGATGTGCAGTTTCTTTTGCTGCACACTCCACTTCCCCTGTACTGTGTATCTGTCCATATGCGCTCCCCATCCGGAGAGCGATGCGTCCGCTGTTATTGTCACTTGTGGAATTGGCTCTAGGAACGACCGTCCCTTGGAAATGTTTTCTGTGTTCCACCACTTCAGAGAGCGATGCGTCCGGTCGTTTACCAACACCAGATCTGTAATCTGACCTTGAGCCTGATTCCACTGTGTCACTAGACACTCTTGTAGTGGGCGCATTTGTAGTCTGGCATGTGGTATTAGCTGTATGCAGGAGGACATCATGCCTAATAGTTGCATAAACACTCGTGCTGGTAGTAAGTGTTGTGGTTGAAATCTTTGTATTAACCCGACCATTGTCTGTACTCTGATTGGGTTGGGGTATGCTATTGCCTTCTCTGTGTCTACTGTAGCCCCCAGGTATTGCTGAATCTGGTTTGGTTGCAGGTGTGATTTTTTGTAGTTCACCGTGAACCCTAGGTGGTGCAGCAATTGGATTGTCTTCTGTGTGTTGTGAAGACATTCTTCCTTTGACTTGGCCTTTATTAGCCAATCGTCCAAGTATGGGAAGACATGTATTTGTTGTCTTCTTAGGTGTGCTGCCACCACAGCTAGACATTTTGTGAAAACTCTTGGTGCTGTTGTGACACCGAACGGAAGGACTTTGAACTGATAGTGTTGTCCTTCTAACACAAACCTTAGGTATTTCCTGTGGGCTTTGTGAATTGGGATATGAAAGTAAGCGTCTTTTAGATCCAGTGTACAAAGAAAGTCCCCTTTCTTCAGTAAAGGGAGTACTTGTTGGAGCGTGACCATGTGGAAGTGCTCCGAATTTATGTACGCATTGAGAGGTCTTAGGTCTAATATCGGTCTTAGGGACCCGTCTTTTTTGGGGATCAGGAAGTATAGAGAGTATACTCCCGTTCCTTGTTGATCCTTTGGGACCTTCTCTATTGCATGCTTTTGTAGAAGTGCTAGAACTTCTTCTCTTAACAATGTTAGATGATCTTGACTCATTGGACGCTGTTTGGGGGGGATGTTTGGCGGGGTAGCTGTGAGTTCTAGGCAATAACCATGTTGGATAATTTGTCTCACCCACTTGTCTGACGTGATGTTTTCCCAGACAGGTAGGAACTGTGATAGACGTCCCCCGACCGGTGTTATGTGGTCTGGGGGGAGTTCTATGAAGTCACTGTTTTGGTGTTGAGGCGTTGCGGTTGTTATTATTTCCGCGGCCTCTACCCTTATTGTTGTTACCTCTGTAACTCCCTCTTGAATTACCTCTGGGTGATGTTGGTGTGAAAGATGTGGTTTGCTGATTTGTTCCTGTGTTCTTTGAGCCCCCTCTATAGGTGGATCTACGAAAGGAACCTCTGTGTGTTGGCTGTTGCAATGCTCCCATTGACTTAGCCGTTTCCGTATCTTTCTTCATTTTTTCTAATGTCTCGTCTGTGCTTGAACCAAACAATGTTTTTTGATCAAATGGTTTGTTGAGTAAGGCCGTTTGTACTTCTTGTTTGAATCCTGAGATTCTAAGCCATGCATGCCTTCTTAGCATGACACTCGTGTTAATAGACCTTGCTGCAGTGTCTGCTGCGTCTAATGCACACTTAATGGAAGTATTGGTTATTATTTTACCTTCCTGTATTAATTGATCTGCCTTTTTCTGGTGTTCTTTTGGGAGATGTATGAGAAGTTTCTCTAACTCATCGTAATGTGCCCTGTCATATCGTGCGAGTAGTGCCTGTGTATTTGCTATACGCCAGCTATTCGCTGCCTGTGATGCTACTCTTTTGCCTGATGCATCTATCAGCTTTGATTCCTTATCTGGTGGAGGTGCCTCTCCTGTAGATAGTGAGTTTGCTCTTTTACGAGCGTTTGAGACCACCAGCGAGTCTAGAGGTACATGTCCTTTAATAAAAATTGGGTCCTTTGGAGCCGCTTTGTATTTTTTATCAATTCTTGGGTTTAACACCCTGGCTCTCACTGGGTTTTCGAATATTTCCTCTGTGTGAGTAAGAAGACCCTTTAACATAGGCAGAGTACCTGATGTTCTCTGTGCATTAGGTAGAGTCTCTAACAAGAAATCTTCTATTTGAGGTTCTGTATGCATGTCTAACTTGTGATATTTTGCTGCCCTATTAATTAGCTGCACAAAACCTGTGTTATCATCAGGTGGTGAAGGCTTTGAGGGATATAGTTCTGGGTCATTGTCCTCATCTGACCCTACATCATAATTTTCCCATGGGTCCTCCTCATCTGGGATGGTTTCATCATCCCCCTGAGGTTCTCCCTCCCCTAGATCACTGTCTACATCTGACTGAGGTGTAGCTGGTCTTGGTGTGGAAGGTGTAGGAATATTTGGCCTATTGTGAGGAATAGGAGAAGAGGGTGTGACCCTAGGACGAGGAGAAGCAGGAGGAGTTATATTAGTCCCCATTGTTCTCTTCTTTGGAGGAAGAGGTTTATCTTCTGATTGTTCACTCTTTCTCTTCTTTGTGACCACTTTCCCAGTTTGTGGATCAATAAACAAGATCTTTTGTTTTGGATCGGTCTGTTGCTCCTGCATCGGTACCGAAGGTGCTGGTTCCGAGAGGTGCTTTTGTTTTCGATCGTCAGATCTTGTTGTTTTCGGCACCGAATGTTTGCTCGATTCCGACTTTCTTGGTATCGAGTGTCTTTTGGGCGATAAGGAATATTTATGTTTCGACATGGAGTGTTTCGGTACCGAGCTCTCCTTTGCATGTAGCCTCGGTGTCGAAGTCGATGTCGCCCTTTTGTCAAGTCCGACATGGTGGGAGTCCGAGTGTTTCGGTTTCACTTTCGGTTTCATTGCCGGGCCCGAGGGCGGGGCGTCGGAAACTTTTTTCAGCGGTTTGACCGGGCCCGAGGGCGGGGTCGTTACCGCACGGGGTCGGTTTTTCGGTAAGGGGACGTCGTCACTCACGGTTTGTTGATCGATGAGTTCCTCAGTCTCCGACTGGTCCCCTTCCGACCCCGACTGTTCTTCTTCTTCTTCCTCGATTTCGATTTGGTCGTCTCCGAACAACTCCGGGATCGCTTCCGCCTGCATTCTGGAAACCTCGTGTCTTCGAGCTCGACGATTTCTAATCGTTAGCTTGGAGGAGAATGCTGCGCAGGCTTCGCAGTCCCTGGATTCGTGTTCCGGCGACAGACAGAGGTTGCACACCTCGTGTAGGTCCTTGTGTGGGAACTTAGCACCACACTTTGGACATTTTTTGAATGGAGTCCTTTCCATGGACTCCGGGCTTGACTGCGCCGAGAAAGGTCTCCTGTTCTTCGACGTAGATCCAAGTTTTTCTCTTTGATTTTTAATTTGCAACGCGTCGGAATGGAGATGAACGCGTTCGATAACAATACCGTCGAATTGGAAAGGTAATACGCGCCGATAAATCACTTTCTTTCGAAGTTGATCTGGAGCGTCTCGATCCTCATCCGAACCCGATGGCGGAAAAAAACAATCTAAGGATGGAGCCGATGCCCATGCGCACTACCAACTAAGGGAGGAGTCACCAAGATACAAAAGACTCTCCAAGAGAAAAACAAAGTGCAATCATCCGAGCCCAACACCAGATGGCGATCTATTCATAATGTACCATCTGCAGCCCATAGGCCTCGAACATACAATTACAAAACTATAAACTTGGCCCAGTACCGATTGTCAATGGCACCACTATCAGAGTGAGTAGACCACTGGTTAAGGCATGTCATTTTGGAAAGGTAGGTTCCATCGTCTAATTACTCATCCTGTCTGAAAAAAGACCACCTTTAACCCGTTTACCGCAGAGATCATTTTGCCGCAGTGCGGGCGTTCTACGGAGTGGGCGAGGCTGCGTTGGCAGTTGGCCGTTTGCAGTACCAGGGAGGTAGTGCTCGCGACGGCCGACTGGAGCACAAAGGGGTTAAAGTTTTAGGTAATAGCGGATGGCCCCAAGTAGTTATTTCTGTACTGATAGTGCCAGAGTGAGACTGCTTTCACTCATGACATGAGACACAGCACCTCTCTGCGTTGGCATTAGGGTGGTGCAACCGGTGATGCTGACCTGGGTGGGGGGGCACTGACCTCAGGAGGGGGCGGGGGGCACTGACCTCAGGGGGGTGGGGCACTGTGTTTAGCAATAACTTCCACTTTAAAAGCGCCTTCTGCAGAGTTCCTTGTGCGTCCAGCAGTCGGGCAGCAATAAAAATGTCAAGATTACTCTTGTGATTCCTGCTAGAGAGAGAGATCGGAGTTTTGTCTAATGGCAGGTTCGACTCACAATAAAGTAGCGCCGATGGTTTATATGCCTACTGCAAAGAACAGTTCTGTATTTTATGTGGCTAACCAAGTAGATTAGTAATGCCAGCCATTCCCAGCGGTTTAATACAAAAGAACTCTATGTGAGAGAAGGGCTATTAAGAGAGGAGGGGCACTTTTGCCTGGTGGTAGTGAGAGAATCCAAGGAGAAGTTGGGGGTGGGGGGGTCCAAAGAAGATTGTCGCACCAGGTGCCATCAGCGCTAAAGCCGGCCCAGGCACCACTTGACAATTCTATTTACTTTCAAGAGGGTGTGCTCCCAACATTTACAGCAACATGTATATAGAGGAGAACATTGGTGGGCTCTTCTCTTGATATACTTGGAAAATACAAGGCAAATCCTACATTTTAAAACAATGCTTGAGAAACACGTTGTGCACTATATGATGTCAGTTAAATATAACTTTACAGGCAGTTTTTTAGGCGTGTGAGTGAGGAAGTAAGAAAGCTTAAGCGGCCTTCTGAGGCATCTAATGAGAAATAGGAGGGGCAATGCTTAATTGTTAAAAAACAATCATAGGCACATAACCCCAAAGACATTCTCGAGAGTCTTGCATTGCCACGGTCTCTGCTTATCAAAACTACCACGCCTTGATCCTACCTCATGTCTCTTTCATTGAACACCCTGCAATGCTTAACTCTGCTTTACTCTTGCAAGTTCTTTTCATACGTCATTTCTTCCTTTGTCATTCTACCTTCTCCTCTTTTCGCCATGGTCTGCATCTCTATCTAACTCTCAGCCAAAGCCTCATGGTGAAACTATAGGTTTTGGTCTCAGAAAATGTTTGTTGGTGCCCACTGCCTGCAACCACCAGCACAAATTATGCACTGGGAAGGGAGCAGCATGGTAAGGGAAGTATCGCTCGACTCTATACACCAATGTTTCCTATAACTAGATGTTAAGGACTGAAGAAATACTGTTTCCATGCCCACCCAGAAGAGCCATCCTTTCTATTTCTGCCATTGGAGTAGTCAGTCGGCAGAACTATCCATCTGTGGTAATAAAGTCCTAGTGATGACAAGACTCCATTTTCAATGCCATGAGTTGGTATTGCCTCCAGTAACAATGCTCTGACAGAGCATCAAACAATCAACCTTTCTGCCTTCATATTTCTTCTGAAGAGCATATCTTCTGGAAACAAGAGCTCAATTAGATATTTAGGCCGGTGGAGGAGCTTGAGATGGTAAAGTGCAAGTGCTAACTGCCTGCGTCTTTCCTTTGAAGTACAGGCACTTGCTGTCAATGTATGCTTCCTTTGATGTGTCAGCACTTCATTTCAGTGCATGCTTACTTTCAAGTGCAGGAACTCGCTGCCATTATGTGTCACATTTAGACTGCATGCACTTACTGGCAGCGTCTACTTCATCTGATGTGCAGGTGTCTTGTGTGCAAGTGCATGCTTTAAAGTGCACATAATCCCCTTCAGACGGTTTCATTTGAAATGTTAGTACTTGCTGTGAAGTGAGTGCTTTCATCGAAGTGGAGGTACTTCCAGTGAGTATTTCAGTGCATTCTACAGATGAAGTGCAGATACTGCATACTGATGTGTGCTTCCATCGTGCAAGCATGCGCTTCTGTTTAAGTGCAGGTATTCTATATGAGAGTACATATTCTTGGCTTTATCATAGTAGTGACATTGAAAGGATTTGAGCAATGCTTAGAAGAGCGGTGTACCAGCACTGCCATGTGCTGCGAGTGGTCCAATGAGCGTTGACCACAATACGGCCAATCAGGTGCCAATTGCAAACTAAATTCCACTGTGTCTTTTTTATAGGTTTCCATTACTTGCTAAAATCGTGTAGAGACCTTCTAGTTTTACCCTTAAATTGCATCTGTGTTTACAACTGTACTTGACTGGCTGTGGAGGGGATACTTTGTTTCTATCAATCACCCCCCTAGCTCCGGGTCATCACCCACAAGTCTTTGTTACACTGTGAATACTTACGGGGATTTAAAAATAGGGTGACCAACCGTCCTTAAATTTCATGGACCATCCATAATTTGGACCTCACGTACGTTGTCCATGACGATCCTTCTTACAGGCGCCTTTTGTCCGTAATTATGGCCATTACAGGGAGCAGCACTGCTCCCCTGCGAGAAGCCTTAGCCCCCTGCTGGGGCCGCCTCGCACTCATCCTCGAGCACAAGAGCAGCCCCACCGGCCCATTGTCATTCTATATGCGGCTGATTGCCACATACAGAATGACAATGGGGCAGTCTGGACTGTTAAAGCATGTGGTGGCCTCCTCGTGCCTCAGTGTACAGCAGGGCATTGTGTTAGACGGATAAGAGGTAAAATGCCGATGCTGCAACATGAGAATGCAGTTTATACAAAGAAGCCCGTGAAACAAGTGAAAAAGAACAGGTTATAGTTCTTTCACTGTCTCATCATTTTAGAACTGACACAATTTTCAATATTATATTCAACAAAGCCATGGTTGCTGCTTTTTAAATTTAAGCAACTAACAACCGTCGACAAAGCCAATAATCCAGGCTTGTTGTTGGTGTAATGATACTTTCTGTATTATGTATCTGGATGCAATGACAAACATCATAATACTAATCAGGCGGAACACTATGCTATGCACATTTTTAGCCTAGGTGTTTTAAGCTACGCCCTTAATTACATCGAACACCCCCTTCGAAGAGAGCCCCCATTTTTTGGTTTACCCCACTTAAGGCCCTGGAAACAACACCATGTCACAATCACCTCACGTTCTGGCACTGCATCATGCATGACTCATGACTTCTACGTTTTCAGATTGCCTATGTACAGGGGCATAGTGAACCCTCCCCCACCCCACCCCTTGCATTAGAAACTACAGAGAGGTGAAGTTCTTGATGGGCCTCTTCTGTCTGCAACTCTGCAGACAAAGACTCAGCTCATATTGTGAAAAGGTGGGTGAGTAAATAAGTGAAGGAATGTGTGAATGGCTGGATGGATTAGTGAAAGGATGAATGGAGGAATGAAAGGATGAATGGAGGAATGAAAGGGTGAATGGAGGAATGAAAGGGTGAATGGATGAATGAGTGAATGGAAGGTTGGACAAGAGAAAAGGTAAATAGATGGATGTATGGGTGGATGGGTAAAAGGGTGGATGGTTGAGTGAAAGGATGGACGGACGAGTGAAAGGGTAGATGATGGACGAGTGAAAGGGTAGATGATGGACAAGTGAAAGGGTAGATGATGGACGAGTGAAAGGGTAGATGATGGACGAGTGAAAGGGTAGATGATGGACGAGTGAAAGGGTAGATGATGGACGAGTGAAAGGGTAGATGATGGACGAGTGAAAGGGTAGATGATGGACGAGTGAAAGGGTAGATGATGGACGAGTGAAAGGGTAGATGATGGACGAGTGAATTAGTGGATTGATGAGTGAAAGGATGGATGGATTGATTGACTGATGAACTGATAAGTGAAAGGGTGAATGGATGGATGAGTGAAAGGGTGAATGTAATGATTGATGAGTGAGTGAAAGGGGGTAGATGGACAAAAGGATGGATAGATGAGTGAAGAAGTGAAAGGGTGGATGGAAGAGAGAACGGATCGATGGATGACTAAAAGTATGGATGAGTTATAGGGCCAATGTTTGGATTCATGATTGGACGAGTAGATGAGTGAAAGGATGGATGAATAAGTGAAAGGGGATGGAGAGAGAAAGGGAGGATGAATGACTGAAAGGGTGAATTGGTGGAAGGATAAGTGACTGGGTGGATGGATGAGTAAGTGAAAGGGGATGGAGAGAGAAAGGGAGGATGAATGACTGAAAGGGTGAATCGGTGGAAGGATAAGTGACTGGGTGGATGGATGAGTAAGTGAAAGGATGGCTGGATGAGTAAAAGGGTAAGTGAATACATTTGTGGGTGGAAGAGTGGATGGATGAGTGTACAGATGGATGGGGTGAAGGGGTGGCTTGGATGAATAATAGATGGATGAGTGAAAGGGTGGATGGAGGGCTGGATGAGTGAAATAATGGATAGAAGGATACATGGTGGATAGGTTTGCAAATGGTTGAATATGTTCGGATATCGATGGGCACACGGATGGAAGGACAGAATGAATGGTAAAAGACTGAATGATAGATAAAAGAAAGATTACACCTTGTAGCACTCATTATCTTAAGTAACGTTTTCTATACATTGTCTTTCACGTTTACATGAGTCATTGTCTCTATATGATGTGTGTGATGTAACGCACTCCAACACCCTGCCCTCCATACTAGGGATGAGTAGCACTATAAAAGAAATTAAATACACATGAGAGACGGTCTATGTGAAGATGAGGGGCACCATTGGAGGGTGGTAGCAAGGCCGGACTGGGCATCGGGTGTTTCCCTGGTAGGCTGGAAAGGGAGGTGGGAGGGTGGTTTTGTTACTGGGAGCTGGTACTGCAAAGTTCCTTGTACATCCAGTAGTTTTCAATAAACAATAAAAGCAGCCCACCTTGTATTCAGATGTGGTGCACTATTGTCTGGTGACTAATACCTGCTGGAGCGAGATAAGAGTTTTGAATCGTCTAAGGTAGCAAGCTGCGGGCATACTGAAAAACCGCGAAGTGCACAATTTTCTAATATAAACGTACTTTGACTTGTACTTAAGTGGTTCTCCATTTACTTACTTTTATATTATAGCGCGACCTCCTCCGACCTTTCGGTAAAACTTACCTTTTGTCCCGATGATTTGTCCTGAATTTTGACCACCTGTACTGAATTTTTACACTCACCGTCCTGAATTTCCACCAATGGCAGTTGGTCACTCTACTTAGAAAAGTAAACAGTGTTCAACAACTTTGTGCATTATGTTGATTTACACTGTGTATTAAGCAGGGGCGTCTTTAACCAATACGGTGAGGGTTGATCTGCACCTCAGAAGTTTACCACTCAAAAATCGATCAAGCATGATCTCTCTGAAGAGTCACATGTTGCAAGTGAGCATAAAACAAATTCTAAGTTGCAGGGGTTAAATTGGGCACGCAATGAGGGGGGAAATAACCTTTCATATCGATCCACATTTTAAATGAGGCCTGAACTTGCTTAGTACAGAATGCTGTAGATGTATCTGCGGGGCTCCGAGGTTCACAAATAGCGGGTCAAGCTCGAAACTATGCGAATCAGTCAACTTTATACAATCTTCAATGTTCAGGGGCTCGGAGATAACGCGGTGCTCTACTCGGAGACAGAAGAGTTTTGTACAGTTAACTAGAATAAGGACTAATTTGAAATTATAGAAACCTTCCTATAATTTAAATACAAGCACAGGGGATTATTTAACAGGTAAATTAACTGTTTTAACAGAATTCTGCCCGTCTGCCGCCGCTGATGGGGCAGGGTTGCAAACAAGCATGCTGGCCCAGCTTCCACGGGCCCCGCCGTACTACGACTAGGACTCCCACTACGAGTCAACATTTAAACAAATCGCTTTACCATTTCCGCCTTGACCACTAGGTAAAACCCAGTTTTAATTTTGAATTCCGCGTCATGATTTCCTTTAAAAAAAAATCAAAAAAAGTGTGTGTGATTTTTTTGTAATTAAGCACCTTTGGTTAAGTTACTAATTACAGGACTGCGGATGCGGTAACGTGGGTCAGCATCACAAAATCACATCCAAAATGCTGTGCTGGCTGTGTTTAGTATTAAACAGTCCGTGTATATTCACAGCACCACTGAACAGTTTAAATACCCGTGTGGCTCAGCTCTGTCGCATTAACAGTATGATGATGGCTCCGAGCCACATTCCGCCTGGCGCGCACCCTTGAAAAGCACCGCAGCGCTCTTAAGAGCCCGTCATGAGCGGCAGGGTGCGGCGCACAGTGTGCCACAAGCGCCCGAGCCTGTATTCAGAATTTCTAACCATCTCAATAACATTGTAATGAGATGCACACTTCGACGACAATATTATAACCGCCTACGGCCACTCTCAGTCAAGTTAAAGGAAGCACAAATGTAGCTTTTGTATACTGAAAAGATGTTTCCGAGTGTGAACGGGAGGGGGTGGCTTGAAATGGTCGTCGACTAGTTCCTCCTACGGCACTAAAGTTCCTCTAGACATGTCATAAAAAAGGCATTTATGTGAGAGCCGGGTCAAATTTGAAATTAGCCCATTACCCAGCGGAGCGTTCAGCGTTGGGTTGCAGTGTAACGTGAATTGCTAGGGTAACCCAAGGTAGTGGAATTGTCTAAAATGCCTTTAAAAACCAAACCACTAATTCAAAGTCAACAGCTGGGGATAATTGCACTCATTGGAGGTTGAAGGGGCTCCGCGGGAAAGACACGACCCAAAGCCACCTCACCCTCGTAAGTCAAGTAAACTAGCTGCGCCCTGTAGCAGCACGTGCTGCCGGCTTCAGCCCTCGAGGGAGACCCCCCCCCCCACCCCCGCACTGAGGGGGCTAATGTTAAGTGACTGCACTGGGGCAGGACGTCCATATGTGAATGTTCCAATCTGTAACACGGATGGAGCATTCTACAACTAGCCCTACTTAGCCCACGATTCGTGTCTGCGACGCAGCACTGGAGCAGGGCCCAATGTCCTGCAGCAGGGACAGCAATGTGTTTGTCAGCTGCACCCTCGGCCAGCACATCACAGAGCAGCAAGGCAGGAACGGGGTAAGAGAGGAAAGCGAGGCGCTGCCCGCCAGGCTCGTCTGCAACACGTGTCAAAAATGTTACCGGTGGAAAGGAGGCCGGAGTGGACAAGCCGTGAAGGCGTTACTGAGCGCTCTATAAGCTCAATATTATTATAGTGCAAAGAAACGAAAAATAACACACACAAACCACAGAAAAGTATCTGAGAAGGTAAAAACACCACATTGTATCTATCTCTCTTCGCCTTCTTAGGAGCACGAACTGACAAGCTCGAGACCTCATCAAAAGACCAAAGTGCATGGGCTGGAGGCTCCGAGGACGGATGCATCCACCGGAGGGGTGCGTGTTTGACCCATGGCCACAGGTTCAAACCCTAGAGGGGACAGTCCCGTTTTTCTTTCTTCAGAGGTCCACGAAATGATGATAGTTAACAATAAACACCCGGGCTCCGTACACTCTGATGATACACCTGTTACCATATGAAGAGCTTACTTCAGGAAAGGTCATCAGAGGCAAATGTGTGAACTTATCTATGGGAGCCTGTTAATTGTGGTTAATATCACAGATTACCCGAATCTAGGTAAAGGAGGATGAAAGGTTGTCAAAGAAGCTCTTTCTGGAGCTGAACAACTCGGAAACAACAGTCAGGGAACAGGGAGGGCTGCACTACCACAAAAGGTTTGCAAAGTATGGTTTCAGAAAAGATACGGTATGTCTTAATGAACAAGTTACTTTAGCCCCAAGCATGCAGGTCTTCATGATTTGAGATAGTACAAAGCCTCTAATTTAGCAAGATTTTTGGTACCAATTGAAGGTCTCTTTCCCATTTCTGCATTCCTAATCACCCACTGAAGAGGTGCAGCAAATTGTTTGTGGAACCTTCACAAACTTGGCCTTTTGTGCTCTCATACAACGACCCTAGACCTCAGTCATTTAAAGCCCGATGTGAAGCTTGGTCCTCAAAACCATGACTACCTCTTTAAAGGGGGCGGATGTTTATGTCAGTAATGCACTGTCTGAGAAAACAACCTCACCCCCATCCTGTGCACAAAGGGGGTCAGGGGAAGAATATCCAAAATGGATTGCACAGGTCTCCGTTGCTCTGGTTCAGTCATACACACAGTGTATGCACCATGCAGACCACAGTCTCAGACACACAGCCTTCCCGTGGGATGTTAACACTAGGTACCTTTCGTATCTGTGGTTACTCTGCTGTGCAGCAGAAAGAGATTAGGTAACATGAAGTACAAATCTGACTACTTGCTGACGCGCTGCTCTTAGCCAGTGCCAAATAACTTGTTTTTAGTGAGTGAAACGACGACCCTTCAGTGCCGGGATGTTCGTGTGGAAAGGTCTAACGAAGGGGACTGCACCACCACCCCTCGAGCAGTATGCAGAGCCTTTACTAAGCTTGGGATATTCCTGTCTGTCTTTAAAGGGCGGCCCTGAGCTTGGGACATAGCAGGCTCTGGCTTAATGTTTAAATGATCAGCGCACAGAAACATATGTTCAAGCAATGTACATAGGGCACGGCATAATGTTTCATTCTGGGGAGCTGTGCATTCAACAATGCTGTATCTGCTAGGCAACTGCGTCCGCATTAAAGAACTCAACGTTTGAAGGTTGAAACAGACGGTGTTGAAAATCCCTTGAGGCTTCTCAGTCAGTAGGCAGGATTGTGATGTCAAATTGTAATATTTACATGGGCAAATGGGTAATGTCTGCGTGCATGTGTGGGGTCGCGTGGGGGGGGGGGGGGGGGTCATATTTCAAATTTAGAAATAAACATTTTGCATATTAAGGCTAATTAAATTCACTAAAAATCACTTAAGCAGAGAAGAGTCTCCTAAACTATTATATGTAGATGTCAATTATGAAAAGGTCACCACTTGTCACCTTGCTTACCCTTGCGGCTCAGCATAAATTATTAACAAAGACCAGATCAATGACGAAAATATCCCGCTCTGAGTCCCGGCTTCACAGAGCGGGGGAAGCCTGTACACTCAATATAGAAGCAGGCAAACACGAGTCACAAATACGCTCTGAAAACCGTCCTCTAAACATGTGCTCTGACAGCAACACTTTGGAAATAGGATAGTTCAACAGTAGCCTAACCTAACAAAATCATAACACCCCGAGTTGTTCACTTAATCTGTTTTCTTAGCTTGTGCATCATTGCTAGTTTCTCCTTCACAGAAGATGACTAGCATTCAAGTAAGCAAATAATTGTGTTTATTTATTTATTTTATATGCTTATATAGCGCCTGAATAGACCCCAAAGGGGTATCTCCGCGCTTTGCCATACAAAAGAACCGACTACTATGCACGAACAGTACTAGTGGGTGGTGGGAAGGGAATGAATTAAATGCTGGAAAAAAGGTAGGTTTTCAGGGCTTTTCGAAAAGACAGGTGGTCAGTGCTAAGCTTTAGTGCGAGGGGGAGAGTGTTCCAAAGAACAGGCCCTGCGTATGCCAACGCCTTGCCTCCTTGGCGAGTTTTTTAAATTTTTGGAACCTTAAGGAGCTGGAGATTGCTCGATCGTAGTGAGCGGCCAGGAACATAAGGAAGGAAGGCTGTGGAGAGAAATTTCGGGCCTTTCCCCATCAGACACTTGTGAATTGTACACAAGATTTTAAATTTGGTCCGCAGTCGCACTGGCAACCAGTGAAGTTCCATCAGTAGTAGACGGGAGGGAGTCCTGGAAGGAGCCATCATGACTAACCTTGCGGCCGTATTCTGGACCACCTGTAGTTTGTTAAGTTTGTTACTAATAAAGGTGCAGACTTTTAGATATTACCCATTACTTCTTAGGCATTCACCCAAGAATTTATTTCTAATAAGCCAAGGGACAAACTCCCTTATTTTGTACTGGACTTAAGTGAAATGCACTGCAGTAGAAAAAATCTATCAATTTACATATGCACTCATCGATTAACAAGGTATGAGTGAGCCTTCTGCATGGTCAAGGTTAAAAGGCTAGCCCAGGTCAGAGTGATCAAAAACCTAAAACATAATTCCTAGATTGCTACACATCTATGGCCAAGAAAGTAGTAGGCAGGGCACCTTTATGAGATACATTGCGACAGAATTCCCAGTTTCAAAGCAACTTCCTCACACCCTCCTCCCAGCATGCCTCAATTCATGCATTTTAAAACCTAAACAGTTCAGAAACGCGCACAGTGGTCAGGCAATCAGAACCCGCTGCAGAGCAGCTAATTAGATTCACATTAATACAGGGAATAATATTTATTGTTTAAAGGCAGGAAGTTGGAATGGATGAAGCATCCTGGTGCGTGGACTTAAACAGCACGGACATTAACCCCTTCGCTGCTGATGACGAGCTCAGCTCGTCATCAGCCACGGGTGGCGTGTGCTGATGACGAGCTGAGCTCGTCATGTAACGCAGCTTTTTAAAAAAAGCTGCACAGCGCAAAAATCGCTGCAGCAGCGATGCGGTTAATAAATTGTTCTTTGATGCAGCAAACAAATACAATTATGCATTACTCTTTAGAACTACTCCCCCACAGTACTTTATGTAACATAGCAACACTATAATCAAAATGGTCTTTTGCCTGCTTATCCCGTGTCCCAACATTCTCCTTCAGTTTTTCTGTATGGAGAGTGGCTTTGCATTGTTGGTGCTCGTGAGGGAGACACTCTTACATTAGGAGGTTTGGTAAGTTGCAAATTTATGTCAATTCCGTTTTGATTTATTTTTAAGGTATGTTTGCTTGAGAAGATTTGGAGGAGGTTTGGTCGTGTAAGGATTACAATGTGGGCCTTTGTTTGAATACTTGGGCCAGCCATTTTAGTGGTGCTCCACCTCAAGGACAGTGTGTGCTTTCACAGTTTCAGCAGGCAGATGCTCATGGTGGAGGTGTGAGGGCCCACCACACTCAGACTTGTCTGCATGGAAGGCTCAAGATGGAGGGAGCATAGGTCAGTGGCAGGCATGTAACAGAACAGCAACATTTTGCTTAAATAAACCTAGTAATAGAGCTGAACATTGGCTAGTTATTAACGTGAATACCACTCTGCCAAACCGACACGCAAGAAAATGTGCAGTTTTAAAGATGTGCAAAAATAAAAAAAAGTGTAGCTTGTTTATTTGCACTAGGCACATACATTCCTATTGTATTTCATTGCAAGGCAAGACTAGGCCTCATCATTTTTTCTATCTTTACTATTTTCCTTTCTTAAAATAAATAAATGCTTTTTAGATATGCTGAACCATGCACAAATGAACTCATTAAACGACCCCCACTTAACCAACTAAAATCTGTCATTGCTGTAGAATGATGATGACTTTGTTAAAGATGTTTGTTTTCTTTTCCCAAGCTATACGTTCTCATCACATTTAGATAGTTTTATCCTCTGCACAATACAATGCTGAATAGTGACTCATATTAAAACAATGAATGCTTATGTATTACGTGAATCTCATGACGTAATCAGGCTGCTGTAGAGAAGTTCATTGTTACACAGTGGAATACTGAATAGCTGGTAGGTTAGGCTTGCTAAAGTTCTCATAAAAACTCAGATCAACTGAAACATTAATGTAAACGTTTAGCGACTAACGAATACTTTGAGGTTGTGATTTGTCGACAGCAAGAGTTTGCTGTGGGAACAAAGGAGACTGTCAGACAATTGCCTCCCATTGGCTCGAGATGATTTAACACCGTAATGGATTGATACATGTTTTAGAGTTTTCGATAAGTGAGTGATTCCTAGTTAGAGCAGGACTTTAGGATTTTAGCAGAGCACTTTTACATTGCCATACTCGAGACTCCAGACCACTCTTCTGAATACTTGCTCTAACCTACTGCTGTCAGCCATTTGTTACTTGTCACTTTGGTGGTGACTTTCCGGACTTATTCTTTTTAACACTTATACAGGGGTAGCTACTGCTGCACCAGTTGATTTGCATAGGTAGACTCAGCGGAGTCATCCTGAACTGCTCTTTATGGGGAGTTGTGAATATGCCATTGACATCGTTCTTTCCAGGGACTTCTTTAGAGGTTTTATCTAAATCCGTAAATGATTCATGTATAATAGAGACTAGATTCCTCAATAGAACAAGCTTCTTATTTTCTGCTGTTATTCTGAATCCATCCACGATTTTCTTGCAATTTCTGTAAATAGATTTAGCTGATTTACTAACTAAATAAAACGACAAAAACTTAACAACTAAACTCTAATGCAAATAAAGGTTTTCAAAAGTTAACTTAAACTCTTATCATTGACTGAACTTAATTAACTGTCAGAGGATGAACACTGAAATGTGCTTGACTTATGCTCCATTTTAAAACAGTGGCAACGTCCCATTCGCCTGGAGAAAAACAAAAGAAAAGGCGCAGAGTCGGAATCCACTCTTGTAAGTTACAGGTTAAACTGATACATTTAAATCGACTTGTTCGCCAGCACGTGGAAGGTCGTAAGGCCCCAGCAATTGTTTTGGTTGTCAAATTATGACACAGGTAAGATGTCTGGGATTCTGAATGGCTTGTACATGATATGAGAGTTGGACTGCCATCACCAATTGCTACAAATACAATTGATGTCAGCCAGAATATCTTTATTCGACTTATTTAAAAGCCATACAAAGAGGGGGAAAAGTTCAAATTGATGTCAATAACCTGTCCGGCAAAAGTTAACAGCCCTACGTGTTCCATGTGGTGCAGATACTGGAGTTGCTTTAGATTTCACTAAGAGATTGAAATTAGAGATTAGTGTGCAACTAAACTATGTCTGAAGTGGTTTTAGGAGAGATAATGCAGTCAGACAGTGTAAGAGTAGGAAATGAGATTAGTTCAAAACGGGGGTAAAAAGTTCAGTGAAGGAGGCTGTGCTGCCTGTGGTAAACAAACAAACAGAAAAGATCTTATTTCAGATGGTGAGGTCGTGTCAGTTTCTGAAAATGAAGAGGAGTTAAACCAAAGCGGGTTCAAGTCTAAGGAAAATTAAATATGTGGGTAAAGGGAAACAAAATGTAGCTTGGTATAAAATAACAGAGGAGGGTGGTTCAAGCGTAACAAAGAAAAAGGGTGTTTAACCCCTTAAGTGCTGCTGACGGCCAACGGTCGTCAGCAGCGCTACCTCCCCAGTGCTGCGCACGACCATTGGACGTCCATTCAGCACTGGTTCCAATGGACAGCGCAGCACTGGGGAGGGATGTTTACACGCAGCTAAGGTGTTAAAGCAGCACAAGCAGAGATGGGACACAAAGCAGCTCAATGTGCAATATGGACATTATGAAGAGGATGTTAAATCCCAATGCTCCAAACAAGGAGGAAGTGACAATAGTCACGATGGTGACGATGGTGACTTTTGAATCTGGAAAATAATCTGTAGGACCATGGTCTGACCATTTCTTAATTTCACTGAATTGGCAGCTATATAACACCATACGCCCTAAATCTCTACCTAATAAGCCCACTCGTTCCTGGGCTACACTAGACCCAGAAAAATGGAAGTTAAATCTAGAGCGCTCCCTCCTAGACTTGTCTCCAACCCTGTTCATGCCGACGCAGAGTTCTCGAAATGGATAGGAGAGACATTGGACAAAACCCTACCTAAAAAATCTACCTGTAAGCCACGAGGTAAAATTACCTCTCCATGGTTCACCCAGGAAATGCGGCTTCTGAAAAAAATCTGTAAGAAATCGGAAAGAGACTGGAGAAAAAATGCCGACCCTATTAAAAAAACTGAATATAAACATACTATCCTTATCTACAAAAAGGCACTTAAAATCGCCCAAGTCAAATATTTTGAAGAAAAAATCAAATCATCTGCCAACTCATCAAGGGAAACGTTTCACATTGCTAAAAAACTTCTCAAAGCACCTGATCCTCCCCCTCCAGTAGAGCCTTCAGCCAACCGATGTAATGAACTTGCGGAATTTTTTGAATCAAAGATTTAAAACATTCTTAATTCCCTTCCGTCACAAATATCCAATGCTCTCTCCCTTGTTAATCCGCCTAGTTCCACACCCCAAACTACCGCATATCAATTGATCCACTTCGCCCCCTGACAATAGATACTCTCTCCCCAATATTACACTCAATCAAAAGTGGATCTCCAACTGATCCCGCACCTTTTAACATCTTAAAATCAGTTGCTCCTACCATTCTTCCTTATCTGGCAAATTTGATTAACACCTCGCTTACCCATGGTGCTGTTCCACCCAGCTGGAAAAAAGCAATTGTCAAAGCCCTCATTAAGAAACCACACTTAGAGCCACAAGAATTAAGCAATTTTCGACCGATCTCCTTGCTCCCAGGCATCAGAAAGATAGCCGAAAAACATGTCAACCATCAACTTTCTGAATACCTTGAAACCAATGGTCTCCTGGAGCCGTCCCAGACGGGATTTAGGCCCGGCCAGAGCACAGAAACTGCGATGTTGGTGGTTGGCGAAGAGCCAAGAAAGATCATCGTTTCAGGAGGATCAGTGGCAGTGATTCTCCTGGACCTGAGTGCAGCCTTCGACACCGTCAACCACTCGACATTGGTCCATAGGCTTAGGGATCTTGGAATCACAGGGACGGCCCTGTCCTGGTTGGAATCCTTCCTGAACGATAGGTCCTTCCAGGTAGTAGATGGTAATTTTATTTCCAGGCCCACTGCCATCAGCTGTGGGGTCCCTCAAGGGTCATCCCTGAGTCCGACCCTTTTTAATGTTTACATGTCCCCCCTTGAGAAGATCGTCACCCCATTCGGGATCAAGCTTTTAACTTACGCTGACGATACCCAATTGGTAGTCTCCCTATGTCAGCAAGACCAATCTCTCACCAACCTCCACAAATGTCTTAGTGACATAACTAAATGGATGAACATCTCACATCTTAAACTTAATAATGACAAGACAGAGATAATGGTTCTAGGCAATCAGTCACTCTACCAACCCAAATCCCTGTGCCCCCCCCTGTATGAGCACACCACCTAACCCTAAACAGGAAATCAAGAGTCTAGGAATTTGGCTTGATGAAGGTCTCAATTTCTTCACCCAAGCAAGAAAAACGGCCGGTGTGTGTCATGGCCTTTTACGGACCGCCAGAAAAATTCTGCCTTCACACCCAACACAATCTCAAACACTCCTGATTCAGGGCCTTGTGTTGTCCAGCCTAGACTACGGCAATGCCCTCTATCTGGGGGCCCCCAAAAAAGTACTATCAAAACTCCAAACAGTGCAAAATACTGCCGCCCGTCTTCTCACAGGAACTCATCGTCGCTGCTCAGCCAAACCAGCCCTGAACGCCTTGCACTGGCTGCCCATCCAGGAGAGAATACAATTGAAGGCATTATGCACGACACACAAAATTCTTCATGGAAAGGCTCCACCTATTTTAAAAAAACTTATCACTCCCTATAATACCAAGAGAACTTTACGTTCCTCACACTGCAACTTGGCAACCGTACCCAGAATCAAGAAGGCCCGCTCTGGAGGTCGACTCTTTGCCTACAATGCTTCCAAGCTATGGAACTCACTGCCCCCAGACATTAGGGCCCAGCCCAACCTACTCTCATTTCGTAAGGCACTCAAGACCTGGCTGTTCCCGTAACGCTTCCCTCTCGCACCTGGTTTCTTTATCACTAGCGCTGGGACGCTTACGGGCAGCCATGCGCTTTACAAATCTGTAAAATAAAATAAATAAATAAATAGGACCAAGAGAAAGTTAAAAATAAGAAGAAGCCTGTTAAAAGTGTGTTGAAAAACGTGCAGTGCACGATGGGCAAGACATGTTTAAAACATATCATGGCTGCAAGGTTGATGTGTCTTCAGATCAAAGAGATGAACCTAAAATGGCACTCCTTTTCCAGGATAGTTATGTGCAGACTTTGGGGATACCAAAAGGAAATGTTTAATTACCTTTTGTGGGACTGCCCGCGCTCTTGAAAGCCTGCTGCTGCCAGTTAAAACCTCTGTTCCTCTCAAGAGGAACACAAACCTGCAAAGAGGCTACGAATTTGGTCAGGGCGGCCTTATATCGTATCCCTTTGATGCTCCTTGTTTAAGCGATACACGTTAATTAAGTGTCTGCAAGAGGCAAATGTCTGGTTTTGGGTAATGCTAATGCTGCCTTGAATTCTAAGTTGTGAGATGGCAACAAGATGGCCACCGTGGAAGCGGAGAGTCGTTTAAATGGTGAAAGTTTGGTCAGATCTGTTGTAAAACCTGCAATTACCTTCCCCGTCACTGGTTTGGGGATGTAGATTTTTTTCAGGAGACCCAGGAGAAGGGACATTTGCCGTTTGGATTCTTTGGCATCATCCTGAGGAAAGAACTGGATCGTCTGAGTCTACGCTGGAATAAATTTGATCCTTCCAATAAAATTACACATAATAAGTCACAGTGGGGGGTTTAGTCATCCAACAACAAGGTATACTGAAGAGATCATCAGGGCTCTTCTCTATCCTACTGTCTGTTCAACTTTTATATCTACTTACTGGCTCAGTTCCAAAACCTACACAAGGTATATATCCCAATGTACTTTGGCAACTCCCAAATCCATTACTATCTGATAGAAGCTTCAGTAAACCAGGATAGATTTACAAACAGTTTTAACAGTGTATTCTATTGGATGAAAGAGCTTCTGGTGCATGAAAACAGCAAATACACAAGCAGTGTCATTATAAAGGGCAGTTCTTACCAACTATCGTTTACCTTTCCTCCAAACCTGGGCCTGCTTCTTTTCACCACTGCAAAAAGTAAAGAATTTGGGAATTATTTTCGAATTTAATCTGCACTCAGTGGCGTAACAATAGCCCCTGTGGTGCAGGGAGCCCGAGCTCCAGGTGGCACCTTCCTGTACTGTGCACTGGCGGCAGGCCCGTGACCTTAGAGCTCCTGATTGGGTGCATAGCGTTGGGGGGATGGGGCTCTGTGTACTTTGCAGGGGCCCCCCCTCAAGTTTCGTTATGCCATTGTCTGTACTTTATGTTAACAAAGTCAGGAGACTTCAGATGAGCCTTTATGTCTTAACTCTTATCTTCAAGCACACAGCAGGACACAGTTGTAATCTGCCCCTTCCATTGGAGTCCTTCTGCAACTGCCCCACTAGCATTCCATTCATGCAAACAAGCCATTGTGTGTAATGCAAAGGCAGCAATGTTGATCTTGTGATTAGTATGCAATTGATACGACCCCCCACATTTTAACATGCATGGGAAGGCAGTCACCAAGTATATCAATTAGCAAATTTCCCCAATTCAAAACCCTTGTTCTCAGCTCTGAATGGACCACCAAGTTGGACTGAAATCTCTTGTGATAGCACACCTGGATTGCTGCATCAACTACATGGGAACTCTTAGAGAAACTTATTGACAGGTTGCTCAAAGTACAGAGGAGGAGAGATCACATCATACCTGCTCTTAAAGTGCTTCTATGACTCTTGGTTGAGGAGAGAATTACATTCTCTGCACTACACAGAAAGCATAACAGGACCAGGACAAGGGCCAAATGTATGCAGAGAGACTTCCACCTTTCCAAGGGCTTTCCTAACCGGACTTTCCAAACACCCGCTCACTTGATTAAACAATTGAAGCATAGAAGGAAGGCCCTTGAGGTCCAGAGACTAATGTTGTGGAATGCTCAGAGTCCACACCAGAGGTCAGAACCAAACTATATGTTTTTCAGGGAAATATGAAAAGTGAACTTCTCCATATTGCCTACAATTGAACTTGACTCATGGGAGTTGCAATAATCACCAAACTGAGACTTCCTGTTCACTGAGTGGACTGTTCCCTTGCATTTCTGAGGAAGAAGCTCGGATCAGAAGAAATGCAAGTGGGACAGTACACTCAATGAACAGGAGGCCTTAGCTTGGTAACCATCAGAAGAAAACAACAAGCATGGGTCTACAAAAAACCTTACAAATAGGAGCAACAACAGGTGGTTATTATGAGGTTGTTGATCTGAAACAACACCCACCCATAGCTAGTATTTTCATTAATCTACTTCCAAAAGTAGCTGACACCTCATCTGTTCAAGAAGCATCTGGTATGCCTAGTTCAGCACGCCCCTTAGGTCATAACTATGAATTGACCCTTCCCTCTCATTACAACACTTTAACAATTGATCTCTACACATAACCCTGTACAAGGAGTCATTGCTTCCTAGTTGGGTCCGCTCAATTTAAGTTCCAACCTAAATATGCACACATCTTGTATGGGCACAGTCTGGCAACTGGTTAACAGCAGCCTGGGCATTCGTTTTGAGCCCCTGAAGCTCCTGTACTCAAGGTATCCTCATAGCAAACCAATAAGAGCCTAACTAAAAGGTCTTCAAACTAATGGGCATGTCCCCCCCATGAAGCATGAATGGCCCAGCAGGGAGTTGGACCACAAAGCCAGTGTGCCAAATGCTTTTAAGAAAAAGATGGCCTGGAAATGAATCTTGTGGTTCTAGATTGTCTTCAGTGACACACACAGGCCTAATCTTTTAAACTGAGACTTGGAGGAAAAGGCTGATGGGCTCGAAATCAAATCCATACCATCCCAGTGTCAGGCCCAGGCTCGAAGTAACAGTCTAGAGGAAAGAGGGTAAAATTTAAAGGTTAATTTCTTGGTACAAATCAGCATTAGTACAGCAGTGCAGTAGCACCATGGACTAGGGACATATGCGGCCAACTGCACCCAATTAACGCTTTCATATTTTCTAAGAAAAGAGAGTGGGGCTGGTTATTTTCCTTGTTTACGTAAGGGCTCTGGGTACCCTTGCCACCAAAGTAGTGCTTCAAGCCTTGGGGCAATGACTCATGCTACTCAACAGATAAGTATCGGGGGCCCACTTTCCTGCTAGCATTGGATCTCAGGGCACACTTGCTGCAGGCAAAGGGCACAATGTCGGGGTTCAGAAAGAGGAGACAGCCTGTTTTACATGGCCGTAGCAATCTGTAGTGCTGCATGTGCAGCCATAAAAAGGCTTAGGAGTTTAAGGGGTCCACTGCACCCCAATTATGGGGTGTAAGGTTTCTGGAGAATATCTGTTAGATGCACTTGTGTTTGAACGTTCACATTCAGTGTACATTATGAGCTAAAAGGTAACTTTAAAATGGTTTCCTAAGCCCCGCCCTCTCTCTTGCCCCTTCCGTCAGGCCCTGTCCTCTTGACCACACCTTCTGCTATACAATTGTGATGGAGGGAGGACTTGTAAACATTTTGATTGGGGTGGAGCAACTTGGAACGAAAAAGTGAACATATAGCCTTCTCTCTTAGCTGAATGAACAAGCTTTCTTTGAATGCCTCTCTTCACTCTCCTATCCCTCAGTCGTACATACCACACCTAGTCGTGTGGTATCACACAATACAATTATCAAGAACATATCCAAATCAACCCAATGCAGCCTCATGGACTAGAGGTATTCACCACTCTAGCAAACAAACAAAATTCATTACCGCAATCACAATATGATCAAATATGTTCACCTAATAAAAAAATTAAAAAATTCAAGCCACATTCTTTTACTTTACTAAATAGATACTAACCAGCCTCAGCACTTTCAGCTAATTTCTTCTTACACCATGGGCTTAAGGTAGAAAATCCTCCACATTCAACACCATACTGGACATGCACAATTAAGGTTTCTATAAAACGTATATGTAAAAAGACTGAATTAAACGGAAACAGCCGAAGATGATTACTTCATGGCAATGGTTATAAACGTACAGAAAAAATGGAAAGTTACAGAAAAGTTGCCTGCCCAAATGTGCTTCACACAAAATTCTTAAGCAAAAGTTTTTTTTCTAGTTAAAGGTAAAGAAGTATAGCATGAACCGGATGAGAGCTGCAAAATAACCAAATAGCGCAAGGAGAAGAACCGAATGACCTAGCAGGAACCAACAGCATCTGAAGTGAATAAACTAAGGCCTGCTTTGTCATTAATAGGGTTTGAAGTTTTCCGATTGTAATGACTGTAACACAGGAATACAGACTTTTGAATGTATTAATTTCATTTTTCAACAGAAAAATACAGAATTCGCTTTTTGAGTAAAAATCCATGCTGTCAAATGTGACATTAGCTGGAATATGACCCTATCTGGAAGCCACGGTAAGTAAAAAATGCTGTTTAATGTATGTTGTATGCATGCTCGCTGGTGAGAGTCTCATGTGCGCAAGTGTGTGTGAATGTGTTAGTATGTGGAAGCATGTATGTGTGAGTCAAAGTAAAGGTTAAGTGGCGTGCAAAGTCACTTCTGCTGCATCTGGCACTTTGGTGAATTGACGCCCATGAATGAAACCAAATTGTTAGTGTACATATTTACAGGTTAAATAAATATGCTAGTTTCAACCTCATTTTTGTCCACTGAAAACAAAGTAAATATGGATAAATACTGATAAGATGAGGAAATAACAAAAATGGAAAGTTAAACAAATGTACATACTGCAAAACTGCAGCCCTAGTACTAAAAAGTTTCAAAACTAACAACCATTTAACAATTGACTTTCTCCAAATATTTGCACTGCCCTCTGCAAGGAAAGGTTTGATACGTGCAGCAAATCTACTACTTTGCGTATGCAGCTACAATAATTTGGCTAGCGTGTGTGTCAGCGAGAGACAGCAAGAAAACCTTGTCTGTTGGAAGAGCTGGACGAGGATGGTAATGTAAATAGAAAACAAATTAACTAAAGGGGTTGTAAGTGATTTACTTTGTTCACCTGCAACGCACTATGGGCCATATGTACAAAGAAGAAGATTTCCAAATTCATATTTGGAAATTGCTATTACTTATGTATGAAACTTTTTTTCATACTTGCAATTCCTAGTGGGTCGCAAATCGACATACTTCATGAATATTAATGAGGTAGGTCGCAGTTCGCGACCCATTAGGCATCGCAGCCATTACAGGGGTGGTGGCTAGCTGATGTCAGTACACCACCATGTCTGTGATTCCCTTGGATAATGTAGTTACCTTTTTTTTGGCTGCAATGCATCCCATTTTCCAAAAAGTAAAGCGGAAAGCGTTTCACCAACACAAAAATGAACCGTTTTGTTTTCATTTTTAAAGGGAATGCAGTGGTCCGTGGGACAACTGCCTGCTCTTAAAAAATGTTTTCCCAACATTCACAAAGGGCAAGGGGTCCTATATGGACCCCTTCCAATTTGCAAATGCATTACCACCAACTCTGTGATGGTAGTAAAGTGCAAATACTTTGCAATCGCTTTTCGTTCACAAAACATTCGTACACGCTAATGCAATTCGGTATTTGGAAGGGACTCCCTTAACATGCCCTTTCCAGCATGTTAAGGGAGTCCCTTCCAAATACCAAAACCCAACTAACGATTCGGTAACAAGTTATCAAATCGCAAGTTGGGTTTTGAACATTCCAAAATGCATTTTTCCTGTCCCATATGGTCCGATTTTGCGAATCAGCCCTTTTGCGATTCGAAAAATGCTTTGTACATACAGCCCTATAACCTCACAAATATACCCCCCAAATCGTCAATGACAAAAACGTCTATGGTGATCTTCTAATCTGAAGAGCTTTAACAGCTACTGGTTTTTCTACCCAACTTCTTGATGTCCTAAACCTCAGTTGAAACGATCTGACATCCCACAAGGCAGTCTCATTTACAGTGGCAGTTTTCTAATAATTGGTACATAACGTCACAAGTGAAGTCGGAAGAAGGAAGAAAGTCAGCAGTAAGATGAATCTAATGGAAAATTAAAATACAGCAGATGAGGCTCACTGGATACTGAGTTTATATTGATTAATTATCAGACATTTCAGTCAGTTTTCGTGTTTTTTAATGAAAGCAAACCCGATATTTCACATGAAAAAATTCTCATGATCAACAGCATTGTCGACAGTACTTTTACGATCCTCCAATCGCAGAACATTGTTAAACGAGGTACAAAACCAAAGAAGGTGTCAACAATGCTCATGTGCGCCATATTTCACAGATGACGTAACATGCCACATTGTACTACATAATCCAGTACCCAATTTCTTTCCTCACTGAATCACAGGCTAGTCCAGTATAAAGGTCAGGAGTGTATGGATTCTTGGAGAATACCTAAAAATAAGAGAACAATCCATCTTGGGCAAGAAACCTGTTCTCCTCCACAATGGATTATTCACTGATGCACACTAAAAAAGGAGGCTAAATAATAACCAATGGAAAGTGTAGTTATACACCAGCCACTCACACAGCAGAGGTTCGCCATCACAGCCTTTCAAAGCAAGCAACAGACCTGGAACCATGATCATGAAGGTTGGGTGAAAAAATGACAAGGTAGTTATGTCTCAACTTTGCTGATCTTTGCATCAACATGAAGTAAAAAGCCAAATTAGTGCCTTTATTGCAAATAAAGGGAACCGCAGAGCCTTCACGGACACAGTTATCAGCCAACAAAAAACAGTAATACATTCTTCTGTGTCACTGCTCAGGAGTGCCACATCTTCAACATATTTGTCTTGTCTTGAATTCTCCCAATGAGAAAATACAAGTTCAATGACTTCCCGACATTAAACAGCTAAAGGCGCCATTCATGGGATTAGAAGTGACCCAACAGCTAACAACCTCTGGGTCAAATGACAGCCAGATACACCTTTACGGTCCAAAGAAGCACTTTGTACAGAGCAGGCTACCTTCAACAGAAGCGGGCTAAAGGCCTGCAATAGAAAATAGATTTTTATGACTTATCTGTTGGACATCAGAAACCTACTATGACAAATCACCCGCCGTGCTGTCTAACAAAGACCCTCCCTGAAGAACACTCAAACACCATCCTCTGTGAGTTTCTTTCCCAGGAGTCAACATTAGACACAGAAACAGAAAGCACAACAGGTGAGGCAGGCTAGCCATAGTACTACTGCCGAGCTAACTTCCATGGTGTTCCGACACACACTACACATAATTCAAGTGTCTGGTCACCTGCTGTTCCAGCGATCCTGCCAGTCGTTCATTATAGCAGCAGTCTACCATCCCCTGCCGCTCTCACCCACGTTACAACACAACATCCTTTGAACAAATTCCTGGAACTGACATTCAGTTTGCAGACAAGCACCAAGATAATTCTGTTCATAAATTACTCCAACCATGGTCATCAGATATCACTGAAAACGGCCAGTAGATTTATTTGTTAATTACTAAAAACCAGGTAGTTGCCCGACTACTCAGAGAAAACCTAGACTAAGGCACATACACCAGTTATTTCCACACACAGGGCATTCGAAGGTGCAATCATCGACAACATTTCAGAGGATATTATGGAGAAACGTAGGTGGTGTTTCCCATGTACGGACATTATATAGGCTCTGATTGGTGCAGATGAAATACATTTCTCCATTTTGTTTTCTATAAAAAATGGTTTCGAGGTTTACCCACTGAAAGATGGCAGATTTAAGGTGTAATACACTAAGCAAAAGAGAAAAAAAATAATCTGTTAATATGGTACTGCCGTTTGAGTTGACGGACTCGAGAAAGTGAATGTAAGCCCTAAAGACAAAAAAAAAAGGTTACTGTAGCAGAGGGAATAAAAATGAGATGGTGAAAACAATTAAGTAAACGGTCAAAAGAAAGAAAAAAATCTAAAATCCCAACTGAAGTAAGTAAAAACCTTTTTACGGGTATGTAGCAAGAGACAAAGGGTGGACAAAGAAAGGAAACCGGAAGCAGTGATATTAAAATAATCCAGAGAGCACCTTTAGAAAGGCAGAGCTTCTCTGAAAGTCAGGGAGTGTCAGAAACTAACATTAAAGTGCACCAAAAGGCACTCAAAAAAATAAAGACATCACAAAATCCGCTGTAATGCAGAAAATGAGTTTGAAACTAAAACGTTTCCTAAAAGTTTCATTGCCTTGCTCATCTATAAATAATCCAATCGAAGTGTACTTGACTTGTTTGGCCAAAAACATAAAAAGCACTTTTTGGACTAGTCTGATATTTACTTGTAGCGTAAATTGAATTCTGGCTCTTAAAAGACAGAAAGCAAAATGATTTGGTGTGGTAATCGTTACCAATGAAAAAAAGTTCTATTCTCAAACACTGTCATGAATCTCTAGCTTTTCATCAGAACGCATGTCAAATTACGAAAGAAACACCCACACCTCAAAGAAATTAAGAACACAATTTCTTTGCCCATCATATTTTTGGGGATGTAATCTACAAATAGCTTTTAGCTGTTTGATGTCAAAGACCTATTGTGGGCATACTAATACTCACATTGGCCTGTAGATCAGCCCACTGCTTATCACAGGTTAGCTTTCTAGGCAATCTTATTCAATGGTTTTCCTTCCCCTTCTTGGGTTTGACCCTCCCCTAGAGCAAAGTACCATTGCCATCCTTTTAATAGGACATCTTGCATCCTCCACAACAAGGAACTTTGTTTTTCTTTAGCTTCCAGCACTCCATGGAATCCCTCCTCCAGGGCTCTTTATTGATTTCCCTCCACCCAAGCTGGCCACTTGTTTCCCCTCCCCTTTAAAGCAGCTTTTTCTTTCTATTTAAACCTCTTCCACCCACCTCCTGTAATGCTCTCCCTCGCTGCTCCGGTCGCTCATAAGAGTTTACTTATTAGGCCACCCGAACCTCCCCACACCCTGCGCCTCACCCAGGAAAAGGAAAAAAATCTCTTTTTTGGAGGGCCAGGGAGCTGGCACTTGCTGCACAGCGGATTCTTTCTACAACAAAAATGCACTTTGGTGCCTTTTAATATTATTGTAATTTACTGCTCCAAGATGGGCATCTGGGAACTGTAAATTAAAACAAATAGCTGCCGCACTGCATCGTGCATCCATGGCGACACTTGTGTATGCATAACTCAGAGTTCCGCGACTGCTGAAGCAGGAGGACTCATTACTCAAAAGGGTTTGATCCGATTAAGGGCTCATGGGGAGGGATCATTATAAATCAAGCAAAATAAGGGCCCCCAATAACCACAGTTCATCATTATGAAGTATAGGTGTGTATGTATGATGTTGCATGTGTGTATTCATCGCTATGTTTTTTCGAGTGGCGGCGGTTACATGGCAAATTTTAGCCAACCTCTTTTCACTATTCTCGCACACACTATGAAATGCATTATAAAGCATGTAGTGAACTACTTATTTAGTGAAAGAGACAGGGTCAGGAAGTACATAGGGACATTTGGCATGTTTTGTCAGTCTGTGGGTGAGAAACGGAGGGACGGCTACTAACAACCTTACATGCTGCTGGTACTTAATGGCTATTAATGGATTTCATCTCTACTTATGCACATATGTATTCGTTTGCAAAAACCACAGGTGATGGACAGAATGCAGAACAATGTCATACATTCACCTCAGTACAGAGATCTGGGCCTAAATCCATCGTCTTTTTGCACTCCACATCACCCCAGTTCAGACATGGCCATATGCAAATCAGTCTGACCCTGGGCCTCATGGGAACAGTCCAGCCCGAACTGCCAAGCCATGCCTTCCCTGGACCGGAAACAAGCTTCAGAGGCCCGGTTTCTGGCATTCCAGCCGTCTTCAGCCCGGCTTGCTTGAATCCAGTGGTGTGGAGTGCATGGGACTCACGTCTGAGCATACCCATCCCACTCGGGGTGACCATTGCAAAAACCACAGGTGATGGACAGAATGCAGAACAATGTCATACATTCACCCCAGTACAGAGATCTGGGCCTAAATCCATCGTCCTCGGAAGCTTGTTTCCGGTCCAGGGAAGGCATGGCTTGGCAGTTCGGGCTGGACTGTTCTCATGAGGCATAGAGTCAGACTGATTTGCATATGGCCATGTCTGAACTGGGGTGGTGTGGAGTGCAAAAAAACGATGGATTTTTGGCCCAGATCTCTGTCCTGGGGTGAATGTATGACATTGTTCTGCATTCTGTCCATCAACTGTGGTTTTTGCAAATGTATTCGTTCAGCTGTTAACTGTAAGGTAATAAGTAGGAAAAGAATATTTGATTTCATAGCACATTTTTATATTAATAGTACACTAATTGACAGATCTTGCTGATGTGCCAACGGCCACAGAATTTTCTCGCCAGACAAAACAATGAACCTATTGAAGATTGAAGGTCAAAACCTATGTAATACTTAACAAAGTTGTTCATCCACATGATATTCTTGTTTGGAAAAGTGATCGAAAATGGATCTGAAGAGACCAATCTCCTTTGGAAAGCTTTTAAAATCAACAAAACTGTTTTGAAATATTCGGGTATAAATCAGTGGGAACCCCTCAACCCCTCCCCTCTGGATCATTTGCTGATTCATTCCTTTTTACCACAGGTACCTACAGGACATTCTGTAAAGTTCAGGTGATGGGATCAAGTTTGCTTTTGTTTGGCGTGTCATCAAAACATTTCTTGAACCGAACCACACTAGCAATAAATATAGTTTGCAATTATAGTAAAGATAACAATATGATCACAGTAACTCTTTGTTTGCGAGCCTTGAAACAAAACATTCTTAATTAACCAGTATCCTTCTCCTCATGAACAGTTCCCTCGCACACAGCAGGTTTTCTGCTGATCCAGCAGCAGACAGAAAGCAGGATGTGCTTCCTGTACACCCTATGTGCCAGCCAGACAGCTGCAAGCAGCAGACCTCATTTCAGCACTCCAGCCCACAGCAACAGGAAACCACGGACCTACTGCCCCTTCGGAAATACAAATATACTGAAAACTCAAACGTTATGACTGATTCTGATCTCCAGTTAACATAATCTAACCGCTAGTACGCCCAGAAGGAATGCCCGGCCTAAAGATGCTCTCCGCTCTCTTTTGTAACACTTCTAAAACGATTTCTTATTATTTACGAAGGACCAGCAATGTTGATCAGAGCTACACTCATTCTATAATGGAGGTCATTCACGTTTTCATTGACCAATGCCCAGTTCGTCCAATTCTACCCCAATGAAATCTGCCACCCCCAGTATGTTCATTCAAGTAGGTCACTAATCTACAACAGCTCCCAAACAGCATTCGACTAGACACCTCAACCCTGGATGGAGCCTACTCTGGTACACACATATCTGCTAACCAGACTGAACTCCTGCTCAGTCTGCATTGGGACATCAGCCTCAGCTCTGCCTGTCCAGCTAGTGAGACTACACCCTCCACCGGACCGCTTCTTCAGTGTCCACTGATGTTGACATCCAGCCAGCCTTTAGAATCTGACCTTGCTGAAGTAAGACTTTAAATATTTCAATTATTTTTACTACACTGGTTTGGTTAGCTCTTTGAGATATCAGGGAAAACCTAATGTGTGAGCATTCCTGCGTGTAGGGGGGGAATGGGGGGGGGGGGCAATTGGCCAACCATACAGGAAATGGGTCGCAGAGGAAGACCTTGCAGCTTAAAAAGATGTTTGACTAGAGTTGAAGTCCCATGCCCAGGAGAAATTCCTTATTAGGACTGCCATGTCTCAGGCCACTGTAAGATGCTGCAAGAAGCTGGTATTCAGCAACCAAAAAATACAATGCAAGGAGGGTCAAAAGGCCTATATTTACCGACCCCGATATTCCAAAGGCCTATTGTTCCAAACTATATACTACAGAACGGAATACCTGGGTCATGAAATAAAGTTTTGTAGTGTGTCCTGAAACAGAGTTGTAGGCAAACTATGAGATCAAAAAAGCTAACCAAAGAGAATGATCGGTGGTTGAGAAATTCTCATCAGACCACCCAAGTGGCGGAGTGTCCTCATATGAGATGGGTTTGTGGATCCAAACAACATCCAGACCATCATATGATGGTATAGTTGTGGATACCAATTGTTGTCCCCATCCAAGGTTTATTCTCAATTGGTTGCTGATGAGGTGCAGTGTGTGAAAGTGAGTGCAAATTAAAATTGATTACCGGAACAAAAATTATGTTTAATGAGTATTGTTCTGGTATCAACCATAAAAACTACGCCTAGTAGTCTGACGGTATGACTACCCAGTGAGGCTGTGCAAGACGGTCGACATGTTTCAGCCAAGAGGAAGTATTATCCGGCTTTCTTCAGGACCAAATCAGGATGAAAGTACTACTGCACAGAAAATAGATGTGAATGTGATTTTATGTATAACAAGAATGTAAACATCCTACCCGGACCTTGGAGCCCCAATGTGTCCAGGGATGTTGGATATTGTGATCCTTACCCAGCTTTGTGTGGGTAGTAGACCTCACCTCACCCGGCATCCACTCGGGAAAATTGAGCACCGCTCTCTCCGTCAGTACCCCTCTCTAGCGTCCGAGAGGAAGTGGAGGTGTTGCACAGCCTCACTGGGTAGTCATACTGTCAGACTACTAGGCGTAGTTTTTATGGTTGGTACCAGAACAATACTCATTAAACATAATTTTTGTTCCAGTAATCAATTTTAATTTGCACTCACTTTCACACACTGCACCTCATCAGCAACCAATTGAGAATAAACCTTGGATGGAGACAACAATTGGTATCCACAACTATACCGTCATATGATGGTCTGGATGTTGTTCGGATCCACAAACCCATCTCATATGAGGACACTCCGCCACTTGGGTGGTCTGATGAGAATTTCTCAACCACCGATTATTCTCTTTGGTTAGCTTTTTTGATCTCAGTTTGCCTACAACTCTGTTTCAGGGCACACTACAAAACTTTATTTCATGACCCATGTATTCCGTTCTGTAGTATATGGTATTCAGCAACCTCCAGAGTCTCCAGGTAGGGAACCCGGTATTTGTTGCATACAGGCAGGGGTTTTCATCCAGCAGTGCATAGCTTAACCTTTTTGTCAGCATTACCCCTGCTATGTAGTATCCTTCAACCAAGATTGTTGGGCTGTGTGCTTAAGGTGTTTATTGCCATCATTACAGTGTTTGTCACCTACATTTGTGACACTCGTTTTGTCTGGTTGTCAGCCCACTGGAAGTTTCATAGCACAGATAGCATATAGCCAGGCACACATTCTTAATTAAACAAGCAAGTTCAAGCAGAGGAAAAGTACACAAGTGAATGACTGAGACCACACCAGTTTGTTTGGAGAAAGTTATGTTCCAGTTTTTTTTGGTATGGTAATGGGTTAACTTAGGGGCGATCCAAGGGCAGCGAGTGTTGATATGACCTAAACTGGCTGCCCGCCTGATTTGCCGATGTGAACCAGTAATACATGACATCTGGTGCTGAACCTTTTGGGGTTCACCCCACATCTAGAACCCTCCAGTCAAGGAAAAAACACTTGTGCACGGAGGTGGAGCCTTACCAGGGCAGTCCCAAGTGGGTCAGGTTTACAACTCATCTTGGGAATAACGGGGTGCCGCTTTCATCCCGGGGCGCTTTCATAAGGACTCCCGGGGTATTGGTATGAAGCCCCCTATGGGATCTTTCTTATGGTTGTTTTTCACACCTAAGTCTTTTGGATCGCCCTGTAACTCTGTTGCAGGTTTGCATAAAGAGGGCGACCCCTAAAGTCAAGGAGTATTTAAAGGGATCTTGCCCCGGAAATAACTTCCCTGAGGGGGTTAGAACAACCTCCCAGGTGCAAGCGCTCCACCCTGCCCCCTCCCCAATCTCCAGCTTGTTCAGAGAGATATCATGCAGATAAAAGCGTTATACAGTCTGGCAGGTGAATGCTGTGCTAAGCTGCAGCCTGTAAAATTGTTGCCTTATGTGCGATGCAGACAGCATCATTCCTTGGGAGAGTGCAGCTTTTACAAACCATGCATCCAACCTGCATTATCGGAGCTAGCTCTGCTGCAGACTTTACAGCACCTTCCACTATCAGGTAGTAAGTGCAACAACAGGTCCACGTTTTCAAGATATTGCATCCAGGGTGCACAATGGGGACAGGGAACTTTGGGACACTACCTCGGAACTGCACTTTTCACTGGGCTCTAGTTTACTGATGAACAAGAATGTATACAATTACTAGATGCACATCTTATGTACTGATTAGTGTGTAAAGCTTAGTTAGTAAACATCGAATGTATTGTCTCCCCTGTAGGTGTTGTACTAAATGATCGTTATTTACCCACTGCAGGAAGCAGTATTAAATGCAGTTCATAGGGGTTTCTATCGTTTCTTGATTTACTTGTGTTATTTGTTGTGCGAGAGCCAGGTGAGAGACATTGTTTCAGCAGTCCCTGGGCTGCTGAACAGGTGCCCTTTCCTCGCATTTTCAGGTTGTGTGTCTTTCCTCGGGTGGGAATATTTAGTCAATCTATTTCATCTAGGGATACTTTGTGGCACAGCTCAAACAACCAAACTGGGGGAGCAAAGCCCTCACTAGAGGACCCGCCCCAGGGAGGAATAGTCATGGGGTGCTCTGTTAACTGACAGGTCATTCACTGCTTGGATATTGCACCAATCCCTGGCTGCGCTTCGCAGAACAAATAACTGCGGTACTGTCAGGAAATATAAGGAGCCTGGCTGTCTTAGAGTCCAATTATTTTACTCCAAGGCAGAAAGCTATCTGCTTTCATTCCTTTTTCCCCACTTTAAAGCGAAGATTTAAACAAGCATTTTTAATGCCAACAGTTTTAGTTTTTGTACAAAATGTTTTTTTAAACTTCCTTACTATGTTTACAAAGTAGGAGCAGCAATACAAGCTACCCTCATACACTGGCCTAGCACATTATTGCAAGGTTGCCTTAAACTACGAAGAGGGACAACACACAAACCAGCGGTGCAAGCTTTCCTCACACAATCACAGCGCAGGCAACAGCAGCACTAGTGTGGTAGTCAAGTCAAGTCATAACATTTATATAGCGCACTACATACCCAGAGGGTTTCAAGGCGCTTAGGGAGGGGAGGAGGATTATTTGTCAAATATCCACGTTTTAAGCTGCTTTCTGAACGCTAGGTGATTCTGGGTGAGGCGAAGGTAAGCGGGGAGTGAGTTCCATGTTTTGGCAGCCAGGTATGAGAAGGATCTGCCTCCCATGGTGGTCTTGTTGATGCGAGGTACAGTGGCGTAGGCTTGGCTGGAAGAGCGAAGTTGGCGGGAGGGGGTGTAGAAGGACAGTCGAGAGTTGAGGCAATCTGGTCCGATGTCGTAGAGTGATTTGTGTGCGTGGGTAAGCAGTCGGAAAGTGATTCTCTTATTGACGGGTAGCCAGTGGAGGTCTTTAAGGTGACCAGAGATGTGTTCGTTGCGTGGGATGTCTAATATGAGCCTGGCTGAGGCGTTTTGGATTCGTTGTAGTTTCTTCTGGAGTTTAGCGGTGGTACCTGCATAGAGGGTGTTTCCGTAGTCCAGTCGGCTTGTGACTAGAGCGTGGGTGACTGTTTTCCTTGTTTCGGAGGGGATCCAGCGAAATGTTTTTCTGAGCATGCGAAGAATGTTAAAGCAGGAGGAGGATACTGCGCTGACTTGTCTGTTCATTGAGAGTGAAGAGTCCAGGATGACGCCAAGGTTCCGTGCGTGGTCTGTCGGGGTGGGTGCATTTCAGAGGGCTTCCGGCCACCAGGAGTCGTCCCATGCAGAGGGGGATTTACCTAAGATGAGGACTTCTGTTTTGTCTGAGTTCAGTTTCAGACGGCTTTGTTTCATCCATTCGGCGACTTCTTTCATTCCTTCGTGTAGGTTAGTTTTTGCGGTGCTGGGGTCCTTGGTGAGAGATAGGATCAGTTGAGTGTCATCCGCGTAAGAGATGATGTTGAGGTTGTGTTGGCGGGCGATGGCCGCGAGGGGGCTCATGTATACGTTGAAGAGGGTGGGACTGAGTGAGGATCCTTGTGGTACGCCGCAGATGATTTCAGAGGCCTCGGACTTGAATGGTGGGAGGCGGACTCTCTGGGTTCTTCCGGTGAGGAACGAGGTGATCCATTCCAGTGCCTTTTCTTGGATTCCGATGTTTCTGAGGCGTTGTAAAAGGGTGTTGTGGCAGACTGTGTCGAAGGCTGCAGAGAGGTCGAGGAGGATGAGGGCGACTGTGTCTCCATTGTCCAGTAGAGTTCGAATGTCGTCTGTTGCTGCGATGAGGGCGGTCTCAGTGCTGTGTTTGGCTCGGAAGCCAGATTGTGAGGGGTCGAGTGATTTGTTGGCTTCGAGGAAGGCGGCAAGCTGGTTGTTGACAGCTTTCTCGATGACTTTGGCCGGGAATGGAAGAAGCGAGATGGGGCGGTAGTTTTTGAGTTCGGTGGGGTCTGCTGTTGGTTTTTTCAGAAGGGCGGTGAGTTCAGCGTGTTTCCAGTCTTCTGGGAAGGTGGCGGAGTTGAAGGAGCAGTTGATGACGTCTCGGAGGTGTGGAGCTATGACGGAGTCTGCTTTGTTGAAGATGTGGTGAGGGCATGGGTCTGTGGGGGATCCAGAGTGGATGGAATTCATCAGGCGGATGGTGTCCTCAGTGGAGATTGGGTTCCAGGCGTTAAGGGTGTTAACGGGGGGAAGGTGGTCAGCTGATGGTAGGGTGGGTTGGCTTCCGGGTTGGTTGTCAAAGCTGTTGTGGATGTCTGCAATCTTGTTGTGGAAAAAAGAGGCTAGGGAATCACAGAGGGTTTGAGAGGGGGTGATGTCGTTGGAGTTGGCCGAGGGGTTGGAAAATTCCTTGACGATGTTGAAAAGTTCCTTGCTGTTGTGGGCGTTGTTGTCAAGTCGATCCTTGAATGCTGTTTTCTTGGCTTTTCGGATCAGTTGGTGGTGAGTACGGATGGCGCTTTTGAAGGCGTTCTTGTTGCTGGCGGATGGGTCTTTTTTCCAGGCCTTCTCAAGGGAGCGGCACAGTTTCTTGGACTTCTTGAGGTCATCGTTGAACCATGAGGCCTTCTTGATGCCAAGTTTGTGTTGACGTTTTTTCAGTGGTGCTAAGGTGTCGGCGGTTTTGGATAACCAAAGGGTGAGGTTGGAGGCGGCTTCGTTGGCGTTAGAAGAGAGGGCTGGGGAGGTTTGAAGGAGCGAAGTGGAGATCTGCTCCGTGGTGATTTTGTTCCAGTTTCTTTGTAGAGTTGGTTGGAGGTGGATGATGGGTTTCGGCTTGTTGTAGGTGAAGTGAACGCAGCTGTGGTCAGTCCAGAGGAGATCCGTAGTGTGGCTGAAGGAGACATGACTGCTGGAGGTGAAGATGGGGTCGAGTGTGTGACCTGCGATGTGGGTGGGGGAAGTGACCAGTTGTTTAAGTCCGAGGTTGGCGAGGTTGTCCAAGAGGGTGGCGGTGTTGCGGTCGTTGATCTTTTCAAGGTGGAAGTTGAGGTCTCCCAGAAAGATGTAGTCTTTGGAGGGGAGCGCGTGTGGGGTGATGAAGTCCGTGATGTCTTCACTGAATTTTGCGCGTGGTCCTGGTGGTCTGTAGAGGAGGGTGCCTCTGAGTGTGGTCTTGGGGTCGATGTGGATCTGGAAGTGAAGGTGTTCGGAGTTAGCGAGGTTGGCGTCAGAGCTGGTTGAGATGCGGATTGATTTCTTATGGACGATAGCGATTCCTCCTCCTGTGTGGTCGGTGCGGTCCTTGCGTGTGATCTTATAGTCATCAGGGATAGCGATGGCGATGTCAGGGGCGGAGGAAGCGTTCATCCATGTTTCCGTTAGGAAGGCGACGTCTGGAGAGATGGTGTCTAGTAGGTTCCAAAGGTCAATGGCGTGCCTGTGGACCGAGCGGGTGTTGAGAAGGATGCATTGTAGGTGGTTGGGGTCGGGAGTCTGTGGTGTGGTCGTAGCGGAGATGTTGTCGGTGCCGCTAAATTTGCAGGAGAAGCAGGAGAACGGTCCATGGGTGCGTCCAGGAGCGGCTTGTACGCAGTTGGGGGCGCGACCGGGGTTAAGGGATAGGAGGGTGGCGGCATCGTAGGTAACGCGGGGGGGCTGGGCAGCGTGAGGGACAGGGGGTCTGGCGCTGGGCGCGGTCCAGGCGCGGACGGGCGTAGACGGGCTTACCTTTGGCGCACCTTCGGCGAGGCCGTAGCGCGTGGACGCTGCGCGTGGGGGCATTTGGCCATAAATGGATGGTGGGGGGGCGGAGCGTGGGTGGGGCAGCTGGGAGGCGGTCTCGGGGAGGCGTGTCAGGGGAAAGGACAACAAACACACAAGATGGTGGTGGAGCCAAAATACGAAGCTGATCTAATTATCCCAGCAAGCACAGCCAGATTAGCGCTAATACAATAATCAATCTGCGGTCACAGAGCGCTCACAAAACTGCACAGTTACAACTCGCTGCAAGCTCAATGCTATCAAAATGCTTAGCGTGCAGTTCCTAACGCTACAATACCACTCTCGAGGTGATTAATGCCGAGGAGTCACGCTTCCAAATTAGTTTCAGCTGAGGGCTTTGGTCGCTGCAGTTAGCTCGAGTCAGGGAGCGTGAGGGGGAAGCGGCCGTTATCAAAGCAGCAATGCAAATATACCGTAGACTCTCCTCTGTTCATTTGCCCTCTGAGTTTAGCTCTTTCCTGAGTCCGATATGAATCTTTTACTCATGAGGGTCTTTGTTAGTTGCTAGAAATCTTACTACCAGGACCGCAGGGACTGTTGACACTCTAGATTACTTTTTGTACGGGCAAATCATATAACCCATATCGTTTACTTCTCTGTGTGTTGCCAACTTATTTGATTAACGTTTAGTTGAATTTATGCCAGATGGACAATTGTTGACATTTACATTGGGACTGTACATAAGTAAACTCAAATAAAGGATTTTGACACCTAAAGGGCTTTGAGCCTGGGCAACCTGCACACGCCAGACCATAATGTCCTCCATTTTAATTGTATAGTGGTGCTGTTATAACTAGCTACAATAACAATTGGTTTACTTCAATCTTCCCGTTGTGGTCTCCTTTTTCTCCCGGTTCTTATGAGGTGTACTACTTATTTAACGGCCCTTGTTAAATGGTTCCCAGCTGAGACATTGATGTACTGTTACACTAATTACCCGGTCTCATATGGGTTAACGGGTCCACTCCTGTTATCTTTGCCATGCAGAGCAGGACAACATGGGTGTTTATTCATTGGCAAACTGCAAGGCCATGCTTTGAGTAGCAGCACCTTTGCCACGCAGGGAATGTTTGTAACATTTTTCAACAAGCTCTACAAGGTTTAGTGTCTTTTCTATTTAGGCCACTGGTGAGTATGCAGAAGCGCCTCCAACTTTTGTGTTTTTAGGTATTGCAGAGGCGTGGGCGGAGCAGCAAAGCTGCTGCCACGGCTTGCGAGAGATATTGTTCTAAAAAAGGTACTGTAAGCCCCGCCCCTCTTTTCCATTGGGTAGCGTCAGAATTGATGGTAAACGCTTGCTTCCCATTGGAAAAGAGGGGATTTGGGTGCCACTCTGTCCGCTTTTCGTACTGCCCCTCCGGACAAGGTAGCCTGCTTTGTGGCTGGCGTAAAAGACTATTCTTATCTGCTTGTTTATTTAACAAGCAGATAAGAACTTTCTTCACGTCCGCTGCGAAGCAGGCACCGAGCACAGAGGTGCATGGGGTCACGGGGAGGACAGGGGGATCCAGGCAGACTGTTTTGCATGGGCAGCCTCTCCTCGTTTGAGCCCCCACCCTCCTCTAAGCACACCTCCACTCAGGGAGCCTCTCCTCGCCCCCCACCCCCTCCCAGCTCGGAGCACAAGTAACTTGTTATAATCTGCATATATATTTATGCCAACGTACAAGAAATGCAGATTTTCTTTCTTTACTCAGAGAGAAAGTATAAATCAAACTAATACATTATAATGAAACATACATGTGTAAAAAAAGTGAAAACTGCGGAGCTCCCGCCTTCTGGTTAAAGAGAGCGTCTGTGATATACTTGGGGATTCGCATCTGAGGAGAAGGCGCCTAGGGGACACTGTTTACAGTCTGGGTGATCTGGGCTGCGGACAGATGTGGTGTCCCCCGCCGCCCCACGCCCTTTTTCTTCCAGGTACATCACCGTTCGGAGGAGCCTGTAGACATTAATGAGACCCCCCCTGTAAGGAGGAGACGCCGAGCAGACACTGTTTGCAGTCTGGGTGCTCTTTGCTGCGGGCAGTGGTGGGGGCAGGAGGTAGTGCCCCACTGCCCCCCACCCCAGTCGGAGGAGCCTGTGGAGATTAATGGGACCCCCACTGCCCCCCTGTGAGGAGGAGGAGACACTGTTTGTAGCAGCCACAGGGCTGCAGACTGGTAAACCAAGGCGGCTAAGCCTCGGAGTACCAACAGTGCGAGGACAAAAGGGGGGAATGGCAAAAAAAGGGGGGTGGTGCTGTCTCCGAACACCTCAGTTCACACAGCCTCCTTGACACCTCCCTTGTGAAACCGTTGCCTGACTATAAGGGCCTGAGTGCAGAACACAGATGGGGCAGGAGGGAGAGGGGCAGAGAGGAGCAGTACAGGGAGGGAAGGGCAGAGCCGAGAAGGGCAGGGAGGGTCTGGGCAGAGAGAGGCAGCGGGGGTAGAACAGAAAAGGAGCTGAACCAAGAGGGGCAGGGCAGAGAGGGGCAGGGCAGAGAGTGTCTGGGCAGAGAGAGGCAGCAGGGGTAGAACAGAAAAGGAGCAAGGCAGAGAGGGGCTGGGCAGAGAGGGGCCGCTGGGGTGCAATAGAGAAGGGCTGGACAGAGGAGGCTTGGGTGGAGCAGAGAAGGGCTGGACAGAGAGAGGAGGCTTGGGTGGAGCAGAGAAGGGCTGGACAGAGAGAGGAGGCTTGGGTGGAGCAGAAAAGGGTTGGACAAAGGAGGCTTGGGTGGAGCAGAGAAGGGCTGGACAGAGGCTTGGGTGGAGCAGAGAAGGGCTGGACAGAGAGAGGAGGCTTGGTGGAGCAGGGAAGGGTTGGACAGAGGAGGCTTGGGTGGAGCAGAGAAGGGCTGGACAGAGGAGGCTTGGGTGGAGCAGAGAAGCGCTGGACAGAGAGAGAAGACTTGGGTGGAGCAGAGAAGGGCTGGACAGAGAGAGGAGGCTTTGTGGAGCAGGGAAGGGCTGGACAGAGGAGGCTTGGGTGGAGCAGAGAAGGGCTGGAGAGAGGAAGAGGCTTGGGTGGAGCAGAAAAGGGCTGGACAGAGGAAGAGGCTTGGGTGGAGCAGAGAAGGGCTGGACAGAGAGAGGAGGCTTGGGTGGAGCAGAGAAGGGCTGGGCAGAGAGAGGAGGCTTGGGTGGAGCAGGGAAGGGCTGGACAGAGGAGGCTTGGGTGGAGCAGAGAAGGGCTGGACAGAGGAAGAGGCTTGGGTGGAGCAGAGAAGGGCTGGACAGAGAGAGGAGGCTTGGGTGGAGCAGAGAAGGACTGGACAGAGAGAGGAGGCTTGGTGGAGCAGGGAAGGGCTGGACAGAGGAGGCTTGGGTGGAGCAGAGAAGGGCTGGACAGAGGAAGAGGCTTTGGTGGAGCAGAGAAGGGCCGGACAGACAGAGGAGGCTTGGGTGGAGCAGGGAAGGGCTGGACAGAGGAGGCTTGGGTGAAGCAGAGAAGGGATGGAAAGAGGAAGAGGCTTGGGTGGAGCAGAGAAGGGCTGGACAGAGAGAGGAGGCTTGGGTGAAGCAGAGAAGGGCAGGACAGAGAAGGGCAGGACAGAGGAGGGTAGGGTGGAGCAGAGAAGGGCTGGACAGAGGAGGCTTGAGTGGAGCAGAGAAGGGCTGGACAGAGGAAGAGGCTTGGGTGGAGCAGAGAAGGGCTGGACAGAGAGAGGAGGCTTGGGTGGAGCAGAGAAGGGCTGGACAGAGAGAGGAGGCTTCAGAGAAGGGCTGGACAGAGAGGAGATTTGGGTGGAGCAGAGAAGGGCTGGACAGAGAGGAGGCTTGGGTGGAGCAGAGAAGGGCTGGACAGAGGAGGCTTGGGTGGAGCAGAGAAGGGCTGGACAGAGAGGAGGCTTGGGTGGAGCAGAGAAGGGCTGGACAGAGGAGGCTTGGGTAGAGCAGAGAAGGGCTGGACAGAGGAGGCTTGGGTGGAGCAGAGAAGGGCTGGACAGAGGAGGTTTGGGTGGTGCAGAGAAGGGCTGGACGGAGGAGGCTTGGGTGGAGCAGAGAAGGGCTGGACAGAGGAGGTTTGGGTGGTGCAGAGAAGGGCTGGACGGAGAGAGGAGGCTTGGGTGGAGCAGAGAAGGGCTGGACAGAGGAGGCTTGGGTGGAGCAGAGAAGGGCTGGACAGAGGAGGAGGCTTGGGTGGAGCAGAGAAGGGCTGGACATGTGGATGACTGACACTTGTGGAAGCCTGACGCTTGTGGATGCCTGACGCTTGTGGATGTAAATGACAATGCCGTTTATTTATGTTTTGGTTTGTACAACATAAATTAAAGGCATTGACATTTACAATACCAATAGCTCCAAAACTCGCACTTGCGAGACTTATTGCATTGCAAATGCTTGTTACAATATGTAAGTATCATACCGCATCACACCATGAGCAAGTTGAAGGGAAGATTTGAAAACTTCTCTAGAACTATCGGGAGATCTTATACTCAGTAAGATTGGAACTAGGAAAGGAGGGAATATATTTAAAAGTTACTGTGCTATTTTAAAGACCTGAAAGACGCTCAAGACCACAAAACCTAATTCACAGAAAAGTTTATGGTTTAAAGACACAAAAATGTTGAACACTTCCATGGTGGAGCTGGTCGTGGACTCTTTGAAGTAAGAGTTTCAAGTGTGGATTTATTGGTTTAGTTACTTAAAGCCATATCGAATAAAAGAGCCAACTCAGGATAACATGCAGAAACTAAAAAAAAACAAGCCAATCGCCAGCTTGCTCAAACAATACAATTTGTTCACAAGTAGTCCCAGGCATGGAATTAAATGTTTAAACACTAAATGTACCAAAAGCATGTAATTCACATAATGAGCGGTTCTGTGAATCGCTAAGCCTGATTTTGACTAGATTCTGGGACGATACAAAGTAAACAACGTATGAAATCCATTCTCAACTCCTGCAGCCCACTTAGCATAAAGCACATATTAGCAAAATAAGTAGTAATATTATATCTGTTCTGTAATGGTTTTAACAATTTATTTCTATCATAGAAAACTATGGACGAAAACAAAACCAATAGCTTTAACATGGGCCTGTGGTACTGCATTTTAAAGAAAGATTATTGGGGTATAGCGTCAGTTACACACGTTAAGTTAGGGCATCAAATGAACGAAGTATGCCTTTTTGTGAACTTTATGAAGGGAAGTCATTCTTACACTTGTAGCTAGGGGCGAAGATCACGCAGAATAAACTTGTCAACAACCTATTGAATACATACGAAACGCTTCACTTTCTTTTACACTGTGGAAAACTGAGCGAGTAACAAAGACGTCTCAAGCTTCTGTTTTTTAGAATAAAAATGTGTAGTAAAATAATTAAAATTGGATATTTTTTTTTACAAACGATGGGTAAGAAATGCGTTACTTACCTGTAACAGCAGTTATCCAGTATTGGTGTCTTTCATAGATTCACATGCCTGAATCATTCCCCGTCGTCGAGACGGGAGCCTCCGGTAAATAAAAAAGTAATGTCCATAGACATACATAGAGAGAAAAGGGTCCAAGGGTCTCCCCTTAGTAGCCTTTCCTTGTCCTTATGTAAAAAGGACCAAACTGGCATAGTCAGCCAATCAGCTCCGACCTCCCTCTAGAACCTTCCTGGGAGGAGCCTCAGTCCCTCAGATTTTCGTACGCACCCAGCTAGGTTTGGCGTAGTATAGTTCCGAGAGGGAAGTGAGTCCTTCCAGGGGAGGCGGGAGGGTTGCATGTGAATCTATGAAAGACACCAATACTGGATAACTGCTGTTACAGGTAAGTAACGCATTTCTTATCCAGTATTAGGGGTGTCTTTCATAGATTCACATGCCTGAATCAGAGTAGCTAGCAATCACAGTAGCACATTTGTAAAACAGATTTGCTCTGCCGTCATAGTAGATAATGCATATAATATCATACAATAAAGAGACAGCTTAGATATAATATCATCAGAGCAATAATGTGCATACCTGGAAGGCGGGATGTAGGAAGGCTCACCTTACTGAAAGAGATGGCGAAGCACCGCCTGGCCCACTGCCGCATCCTTCTGTAGTTCGATATCCAGGCAGTAGTGTCTGGAGAAAGTATGCGGTGACTTCCAGGTCGCCGCCCTGCAGATGTCCAGGATTGGCACTCCTGCAAACAGCGCCGCTGACGTGGACATCGCCCTGGTGGAATGAGCGGTAACATGATCATTCAGAGGCCGGCCGGCCTGTTCGTGGCAGAAGGAAATCGCCGAGGAGATCCATCTGGATATGCTTTGTTTTGTGAGTGGTAGGCCCATTCTTGGCCTGCTGTATGCCACGAACAGCTGTGAGGATTTCCTTAGATCCTTAGTCTTCTCTAGGTAGAACTTCAGGCACCTCATAAGGTCCAAAGAATGCAGTGACCTTTCCGCTGCTGTGGAAGGGTTGGCGAAGAAAGACCTAAGGACCAAAGGTTCGTTGAGATGGAAGTCCGACGGTACCTTTGGAATGAACTTAGGGTTTGGTCGCAGTATCACCCTATCATGTCTGAATTGTAGATAAGGTTCTTGAATGGACAAGGCCTGCAGCTCGCTGACCCTTCTGGCCGAAGTTAGAGCGAGCAAGAGTGCAGTTTTCCATGAGAGGTGTTGAAGCGATGCCCTGTGAATGGGTTCAAACGGGTGTCGCATGAGCTGGTTGAGTACCAGGTTAAGCTGCCAGGTGGGGGGTACCTTCCGAGGCCTCGGGAAGGATCTGTACAGTCCTTGGAGGAATTGTTTAACTAGCCGACTAGACCACAGGGATGGTCCTGTGATCGTTCTGGTGAACCTCGAGATTGCTGCCAGGTGGACTTTGATGGACGCATGCGCCAGTCCCGACTGGGCCAAATGCAGGAGGTATGGTAGTATTTGTTCTGGTGTGATGGTGAGTGGCTGTAAGCCCTGTTCCGAGCACCATATGCAGAACCTCTTCCATTTGAGACAGTAGGTCTTGTTCGTACTGTCCGCTCTTGCTTTGGCTAGCACATCCCTGCAGTCTTGTGGGATATTCAGGCCCCCAAATTCTCTGTGCTCAGGAGCCAGGCTGATAATTTGAGCGAATGGAGGTTCGGGTGTTGCACTTGTCCGTTGGACATCGTCAGTAGGGTTGGGTGTTGGTGCAGTCGGATCGGTGATTTGATGGATAGTCGAAGCAGATCCGAGAACCAGTGTTGCCTCGGCCAGGACGGGGCGATCAAGATCAGGGTGCATGGTTCCGCTTTCATTTTCCTCAGGAGCAGTGGAATCATCGGGAATGGAGGAAAGGCGTATGCAAAGACGCTGTACCATCCGATGGAGAACGCATTTCCTAGTGATCCTGGTTGGGGATGCCAACTTGCGTAGCACGGGCATTTTGCGTTCCTCCTGGTGGCAAAGAGGTCGATGTTTGGGACTCCCCAAAGAGAGAAGATGTGAGTGAGGGCGCTGTCCGATAGTTCCCACTCGTGGGAGAGGGATTTTTGCCTGCTCAGGGCGTCCGCGATGGTATTGTCCCTTCCCGGCACGTATTCCGCTTTGAGTTGGATGTCGTGTAGTACCAGCCAGTTCCAGATCGTCTGCGATTCGCGTGAGAGCGAGAGTGAACGCGTTCCCCCTTGTTTGTTCAAATAGTGCATCGTCGTGGTGTTGTCCGTCCTGACGAGCACTGGGGATTTCTGGATGCGGGGTAGGAAGGCTTGTAGAGCCAGAAACACTGCTCTCAGCTCCAAGAGGTTGATATGGAGCAATTGCTCTTGAGAGTCCCATTTGCCGCTGATCTGTAGGTCCTGGAGCACCGCGCCCCAACCCTCTAGGGAGGCGTCTGTTGTTATCACCAGCGGTGATGCTGGGAGGAGAAACGGCAAGCCCACCATCAGGTTGTGACGACTTGTCCACCATTGTAGAGCTTTTGAAATCTTCGGTGTGATCCGAAGGATGTCTTCGAATGAGCCAGTGCTTTGTGTCCATTGGCTCGCGAGTGCCTCCTGTAAGGGCCGCATTCTGAGCCTGCAGTGTGGTATGAGGAGTATGCAGGAAGACATCATCCCGAGGAGGGAGGAGTAAGTCCGAACTTTCAGGTGGTTTCTCTTTGCCACAGCCTTGGCCAGAGATAAGATCCTGTCTGCTCTTTCTTTTGAGGGGAAGGCCTTCGTGCAGCCTGTGTCTAACATTGCCCCTAGGAAGGTAATTTTTGTTGCGGGCACCATGCATGATTTCTTGATATTGAGCGTCAATCCCAGATTTTGAAAGAGATTGGTGCAGGCGTTGGAGGACGTGACCGCGTCCCCAGGTGAGGGTGCTTTCACCAGCCAGTCGTCTAGGTAGGGGAAGACCTGGTGGCCCAGTTGGCGCAGGAATGCCGCCACAGGCGCAAGGCATTTCGTGAATATGCGTGGCGCGGACTTGAGGCCGAACAGCAGTACTTTGAACTGATAGTGACGGCCCGCCACCTCGAATCTTAGGAACTTTCGGTGAGTTTTGAGGATAGGGATGTGGTAGTATGCATCCTGGAGATCCAGTGACACCATAAAATCTCCTTTCTCTAGAATGCCCAGGATTTCCTGAATCGTCACCATCCTGAATGATTGGCTTCGTAGGAAGGTGTTGAGCCCCCGGAGATCCAGGATGGGTCTCCACTTGTTTTCTTTTTGTTGAACAAGAAAGAAGTGGGAGTAAAATCCTTTCCCCTTGGAGGATGCCGGAACCCTTTCGATTGCTCCTTTTTGTAGCATTGCCGAAAGTTCCTTTAGAAGCAGGCGTGGATGTTTGTGTGTCCGTCTGCGTGGAGGGGTATTGGGAGGGATGGAGGTGAACTCGAGAGAGTGGCCAAATCGAATAATTTGAAGAACCCACCGGTCCGTGGTGATGTTCTGCCAATTGTGAAGGAAATGGGTCAGCTTTCCTCCAATCTGAAAGGACGGAGATGGTGTTCGGACTGGCTGGAGGAGGTGGTCACTGGCGGCCGCCAGCGCCCCTCTTGGTGTTTTTACCTCTGTAGGACGACCTTCCGAATGAAGACTGTCTGCCCTGTTGTTGCTTGTGTTGGTACTGTCCTTTTTGATTGTACGAGAATGAGGACGAGGACCTGTTTTGATATGAGCCTCTATAGGAGGATTGACCCCTGGGCTTGTTGCCACGAAAGGACTGGTTTCTGAACTGTAGAGATCCCAGGGCTCTTGCCGTGTCTGTGTCCTTTTTAATGGCCTGTAGGGCCTCGTCGACCTGTACTCCAAACAGGTGCTGGCCGTCGAAGGGCATGTCTAGAACCTTTGCCTGAACTTCCTGGCGGAATGAAGTGGCTTTGAGCCATCCCTGTCGTCTCAGCACAGCCGCTCCCGCAAGTTGACGGAAGCCTGTCATGGCTGCGTCGATAGCACAGTCTATGAGCTCCGCTGCAGAAGATTGACCCTCCACGAGGAGCGCTTTCACCTCACCCTGGACGTCATCAGGTAGTTCCTTTAGGTAAGGGGCAATGTCCTCCCATAGTTGTCGATTGTAGCGTCCTAGCAAGGCAATGGAGTTGGCCACCTTGATGGACATGGCCGATGTGGAGGTGAAGCGCTTGCCTATTGTGTCCAGTTTCCTGCCCTCTTTATCCGGGGGAGCTGACAGTGGTGATGAAGGGTTGCGGGAGTTTTTCTGGGCCGCCTGCGTCACTACCGAGTCCGGTTTGGGGTGACCATTTAGGCAAGCCGCTGCAGTGAGTGGTGCCCTGTATTTTTTATCAAGGCGTGGGACCACCGCTGGCACAGAAGCAGGAGTGAGCATTAGCTTCTTTCCCTGTTCCCACAAAAAGTCTATGATTGGAACAGCTTTTGCAGATTTTTGAGGCTGTTCCTTGAAGTCATGGAGGAAACAGTCCGTTTCCGTGGATTCCACCACCATGTGGAATCTCTTCGCCGCTCTCTCCACCAGCTTGTGGAAACCTGCAATGTCCACCGGTGGGGAGTCCGCTTGGCGTGGTTGCGGTGAAGCTGGGGATGATGTAATATATTCGTCCTCATCAGCCTGGTCCGAGTGGTCTGAGTGAACCTCCTGGACCTCTCCTTCCTCCAATTCTTCCTCTTCATCTTCTTCGTCCGAAGAGACCACCACTTGAGGATGAACTTCCTGGTGGGGTTGATGGCGAGGATGAGGGCGTTCCGGTGCGGACACCTGAACATGCACTGGAGGTGTCTGATCTTCCTTGTCCTCTGGTGCGGGACTTTCAGGTGCTTGACCACCTTTGCTAGGTTCCGGAAAGCGCCGCTTGTAGTCTTGCACAAGAAGTTTCAAGTCATCCACCAGTGTCGCCGGCAGGCATATCATGGGGGTGACTTCGGTGTGGACAGTGGCTTGGACCGAGTGCTCCTGATACGTGAATTCGTCCTGTTCCTCATCCGTGCTTTGGCATTTTATGTGGAGGTCTGTGAGAGAAGTAGCGGGATTCAGATGGTCATCCTCCTCGGATTCCTCGCTTTGGAAAATTTCCTGAGGTGGTTGTTTTTCCACCTTGCTAGGAGACGTCGTTTCCGGGGTAATTATTGACTTTTCCTGTTTGGTATACTGAATGGTAGAGCTCGTAGTCGTCGAGGGGTCCGTCGACGGTGGTAGCATCATGTACGGCGTCTCCACCAGCTTTGATTTCTTCCATGTTTCGTTCGTCGTCGAATCGCTCGTCGACGGTGTCGTCGTCGAGCCCGTCGTCGTCGAGCCCGTCGTCGACGGTGCCTTCGTCGACGGTGTCTTCGTCGACGGTGTCTTCGTCGACGGTGTCTTCGTCGACGGTGTCTTCGTCGACGGTGTCTTCGTCGACGGGCTCGTCGTCGACGAGGTCTTCGTCGACGGAGGGGTTGACGAAGGTATCTTGGTCGTCGACGACTGCGCAGCCGTCGTCGTCATCGACGGTGCCTTCGTAGACGATTGTCTCGTCGACGAGTCTCTCGTCGACACTCTCGTCAACGACGGTTTGGACGACGATGTGCTCGTCGCTGTTGATGGCGTCGTCGACGGTGTAGTCTTCGTCGACATTGTCAGGGGAATAATTGAAGAAACAGGCCTACCTGTAGATGAAGAGGAAGTAGTCATCGTCGTTGAAGCTGAGGGCGACGATGCCGATGTGGTAGACACCGTGGTTTTTACTGAGGTAGTCCTCTGGCTTTGTCTGGAGGACGGAGCAGGCATTTTGAAGGTTTTATCTTCCTTCGCCGACACTGAGGATGACGCCGATCTCGCCTCAGAAGACTTTTTGTGAGTCTTCGCAGGAGGAGTGTCTGAGTGGCCCGGGGAAGCGTCCCTTGGCCTCTTGCTCGAGACAGCAGAAATTCTGGAAACGCTGCTCACAGAGGACTCTGGATTGTCCCTGTTCTTAAGCCTGTCCAGCCAGATCAGAAGGCGACCTTCTCTGTCTCTCACGGTCTTTTTGGGAAAAGACCGACAGATTGCGCATTTTTCCGAATTGTGATCCGGGTAAAGGCAATACAGGCACAGGTCGTGTTTGTCATCCACATGAATCCTTTTCTTACTGCAGGAAGAGCAGGCCCTGAACAGGGCTTTCTTCCCCGAGTCAGACATGACAAAGGCAGTATAAACACACACTTACTTCAGGGGTAGTGTGTTGAGGAAGTCCTTGAAGAGTTTTTTGTTTCATAGAAACTTCCAAGAGAGTTTGATGATTTTTAGTAATAATCCTGAGGAGAGCTCAGGCTGGAGACTCCCTAGCACAACGTGCGGTAGAAAATCTGAGGGACTGAGGCTCCTCCCAGGAAGGTTCTAGAGGGAGGTCGGAGCTGATTGGCTGACTATGCCAGTTTGGTCCTTTTTACATAAGGACAAGGAAAGGCTACTAAGGGGAGACCCTTGGACCCTTTTCTCTCTATGTATGTCTATGGACATTACTTTTTTATTTACCGGAGGCTCCCGTCTCGACGACGGGGAATGATTCAGGCATGTGAATCTATGAAAGACACCCCTAATACTGGATAATAATTGGTTCAATGTGTACTTTTTTGTAACTGATTTTTTTATGTAAAAATTGCAAAAGAACATACAGAGCGAGTTGACAGTGCCCTACACATTTTTACGGCAATCACAAATCAGAGGCAGCGACAGGCAAACATTATGAAATGTTTGCAAGCGGGAACACCTGCCAGCTCAACCAAAATCTAAGCAGTTTGTGTATGTAACCAAGGCTACGAGTCCGACAATATACAAGGAAGCACCATTTTTACACTTGGTCATCAGAAAATGATTGTTGAGTATTAACCCTGCACACAATAAGTCAGCTATCTAAGAGCCGCTCTAATCACTGTCATCCTGAAACATATGCAGCAACGAAGCTCAAAACATTATGGGATCAGCTGCGCCTTCATCCGTACCAGACACTTATGTGGTGTTCTTGTGCCACTCAAATGAGAGAAACAAGGACCCCCTGGGTAGTAGTGTGAACAGACTCCTAGGGCAGGGTGAATAAATTATGTGAACAAATTCCTAGGCAGTCTAACTAGTAGGCAAACAATTGATCCGACCCAATAGCAAAAGGAACATTCAAGAAGTAAATTTATAAAACTAACATACTTTTAATTAACATGGTAAAAATCATATAAGGACCTGAACAAAAATCAGACTATATGATGAAATCTTACAAATATCATGACATTTACATATAATAGTCAACACATATACATTTAATACGTACAAATTTAAAAAAGGAGAAATTTAAACAGTTTAATAAAAAAGACACCCTAAATCATAAATGGTGCCTCAGGTACAATGGCAATAAAGAACTCGACACGCGTTTCGGCGGAAAACGCCTTCCTCAGTAGTCGCAGTTGATTATCTGGAAGTGTATATATGAAAAAACAAATATAAGGTGCAATTCTTGAATATTAAAAACATACACGTCAAAAATACATTCTCTAGTGAAACGTGAAACAAGGTATAACATTGTATATCGCCAACAAGAATATCCTTTGTGCTATTCGGTTCAGACTTACAAATTTTTTTCCTATATGTCTCAAGATGGACAAGTCTTTTCATTAGATTGTGTAGTACTCAACTGTAAAAAATTCTAATATATAGAACAACATGTAGCAAATAAATGACACTTGCAATGATGACATACAAATTATCATTCTAATGGTACACCGGATAGTCCAGAACAATTCTTATAATACATAAATAGACAGTGACTTACATTATAAAACTGATGGCAAGCAAGCGAAATCTTCATTCAAGGATATAAAACAACAACAGATAAATGATATTCCTGGGCAATGGAGACAAAAAATGTCATAGTGATAGTTACTAATAGGAGAAATATTCATGGAGTCCAATGAACACACGATATCACATGAATGCATAACATGATGGAGGAATTTACTAGGTATGAGAGCTATTCAGGAAAAATGGATAAACCTTCTAACAGATTAAAAGATGCAAGAACAGATGAACACAGGAGTATAATAATACGAGTAAAATATTGGCAGGTATGAAATAAATAGAATCCTTTAAACGCGCCAAGTGTTGCGAATACAGGGCAATTTACCTGTAGAACACAGATCTGATGATACTCAGATGTAATCTATCGCTGGTCATCAAGGGTAATGGAGCAGTTCCTTAAACCGGCGTACAATATATCTGGATGAAGGATAGGATAGATAAAGTCCCAGGTAGAATGGATCACATATCTAGGTATATATGAACTTGGATATTGAAGCATTACAAGATGTCATACTAATACAAACTATCAAACGTTTAACCAGGTATACAAAAATATATAATAACGGCCTAAAACAAGAGCTATTTTTATTTTGAACTCTCCATATACAGAGCGTTAATTGATGGGCAAGCAATATATTTACAAGTGTCTCAATCACATTGTAATGTAATCGATGTGTGAGCAAAGCTTTCTACATGATTGTACTCGAATAAAAATTTCTTGAAGTAGTATAGCCGAAAAGGGGGACCCCCTTTAAAACTAACAACGAGGCCCACTTGAAAGGTATACAAGCAGATGCAGCTGGTTGTGGAAAGAATGAATACCTTAGGGCATACATACATCAAATTGTCCTTGTGCTTCTAAATGTAACTAAAGGAGGTAATAATGCCTTGTTGCTCCATATAAATGCAAACAGATAATTACCTGAATGATTAAAAACTTTTTTTTCAAGATGTAGAATATGGCAGCGTGCAGTATAAACGTTTCTACCAGGATATGAGCCCCAGGACGACAACTATTGTATATAAAGTTGCGTTTAAGGCTGTAAAATAATGACAGAAAAAGAAGGGGTACTCAATAGCGTTCCTAATAGCAATGGTAATTCCAAGCTGCTACGTGGAGCTAAAAACAAACAATTACCTTGGTATTTCTAAGATATCAAGAAAATCCGGTAATAAATGATAATTGTCTGCAGTAGGTTTGATGGCCTCAGACCGACGGTTGATAGCGTACGAAGACTTGGATAAGTCTATAAACAAAATAACAGGCACGGAGTTGCTTGTTATAAGGATTGGGTAAGGTATGTGCCGCACGATAAAGGCACACACATAAAATAAAAAAAATTGCATTAAAAAAAGGTGAGAGGAAGAATCCTCTAAATCTAAAGAGGAGCCTAGACCGATATATCGGCTCTTACCTGATGATAAAATGTCCGATGGTAGGATACTGCTCACAATGCGTGTATGGCGCGGCGTCTCGTCTGCCAAAAAAGGAATCAGTGGGAGGAATCAAAACGCCCTATTTAAATACTGAAATTACGCTGGAAACCTACCTGCACTGAAAAAGGTTATAAACAGGAGCAACGGACTCTACTGAAAAAGGTTATAGACAGGGACGAAGGACTAACTAGTATTGCCGGTCCTGGTTTAATAAACATAGATGGTTTGTGGGAAGTGAAACCAGGAAATGCTATGGCAAACAAATTGCCTATGACAACCAAGATCGCTATGACTCGTATATCAAGATAAACTGGTGATTGCCCATATTGAAATAAACTATACAAAGAAAAAGTATATATAATAGATACTTATACGAAAAATATATGGAATATGTTGCCAAATAATAACGTTCTTACGGGATACTGAAAGGCACACGAGAGATGGAAGAAAAGTGCCGGATGCAGGCCTAAATGGCTGATACAATGTAACTAACGAGGGATAAAGTGATTTCTTGAACCCCCACCTGACATGTTAGATCCATTTCCAAATGCCTGCCTCCCCATAGTTAGCTGACATGTATTATTTTTGTATTATACTTAATGCAATACGACACAGAATTCTGATCTGCTAGAGGCTTCCTATGACTAATTTAACTTCGTAGGAAGTTTTTCAGCATCATTTCTCCCGAGACACCATTAACAATAAGTATCCCCCCCTTTTTTGCCGCCATCAGGCATTCTTTTATGTTTCAGGTAGTTATTTTGTTCATACAGCACTGGATAACAGTGTTTCACTTTATCCCTCGTAAGTTACATTGTATCAGCCATTTAGGCCTGCATCCGGCACTTTTCTTTCCATCTCTCATGTGCCTTTCAGTATCCCGTAAGAACGTTATTATTTGGCAACATATTCCATATATTTTTCGTATAAGTATCTATTATATATACTTTTTCTTTGTATAGTTTATTTCAATATGGGCAATCACCAGTTTATCTTGATATACGATTCATAACGATCTTGGTTGTCATAGGCAATTTTTTTGCCATAGCATTTCCTGGTTTCACTTCCCACAAACCATCTATGTTTATTAAACCAGGACCGACAATACTAGTTAGTCCTTCGTCCCTGTCTATAACCTTTTTCAGTAGAGTCCGTTGCTCCTGTTTATAACCTTTTTCAGTGGAGGTAGGTTTCCCGCGTAATTTCAGTATTTAAATAGGGTGTTTTGATTCCTCCCACTGATTCCTTTTTTGGCAGACGGGACGCCGCGCCATACACGCATTGTGAGCAGTATCCTACCATCGGACATTTTATCATCAGGTAAGAGCCGATATATCGGTCTAGGCTCCTCTTTAGATTTAGAGGATTCTTCCTCCCGCCTTTTTTTAATGCAATTTTGTTTATTTTATGTGTGTGCCTTTATCGTGCGGCACATACCTTACCCAATCCTTATAACAAGCAACTCTGTGCCTGTTATTTTGTTTATAGACTTATCCAAGTCTTCGTATGCTATCAACCGTCACTCTGAGGCCATCAAACCTACCGCAGACGATTATCATTTATTACCGGATTTTCTTGATATCTTGAAAGAAATACAAGGTAATTGTTTGTTTTTAGCTCCACGTAGCAGCTTGGAATTACCATTGCTATTAGGAACGCTATTGAGTACCCCTTCTTTTTATGTCATTATTTTACAGCCTTAAACGCAACTTTATATGCGATAGTTGTCGTCCTGGGGCTCATATCCTGGTAGAAACGTTTATACTGCACGCTGCCATTTTCTACATCTTGAAAAAAAAGTTTTTAATCATTCAGGTAATTATCTGTTTGCTTTTATATGGAGCAACAAGGCATTATTACCTCCTTTAGTTACATTTAGAAGCACGAGGACAATTTGATGTATGTATGCCCTAAGGTATTCATTCTTTCCACAACCAGCTGCATCTGCTTATATACCTTTCAAGTGGGCCTTGTTGTTAGTTGTTAGTTTTAAAGGGGGTCCCCCTTTTCGGCTATACTACTTCAGGAAATTTTTATTTGAGTACAATCATGTAGAAAGCTTTGCTCACACATCGATTACATTACGATGTGATTGAGACACTTGTAAATATATTGCTTGCCCATCAATTAACGCTCTGTATATGGAGAGTTCAAAATAAAAATAGTTCTTGTTTTAGGCCGTTATTATATATTTTTGTATACGTGGTTATACGTTTGATAGTTTGTATTAGTATGACATCTTGTAATGCTTCAATATCCAAGTTCATATATACCTAGATATGTGATCCATTCTACCTGGGACTTTATCTATCCTATCCTTCATCCAGATATATTGTACGCCGGTTTAAGGAACTGCTCCATTACCCTTGATGACCAGCGATAGATTACATCTGAGTATCGTCAGATATGTGTTCTACAGGTAAATTGCCCTGTATTCGCAACACTTGGTGCGTTTAAAGGATTCTATTTATTTCATACCTGCCAGTATTTTACTCGTATTATTATACTCTTGTGTTCATCTGTTCTTGCATCTTTTAATGTTAGAAGGTTTATCAATTTTTCCTGAATTGCTCTCATACCTAGTAAATTCCTCCATCATGTTATGCATTCATGTGATATCGTGTGTTCATTGGACTCCATGAATTCTCCTCCTATTAGTAACTATCACTATGACATTTTTTGTCTCCATTGCCCAGGAATATCATTTACCTGTTGTTTTATATCCTTGAATGAAGATTTCGCTTGCTTGTCATCAGTTTTATAATGTAAGTCACCGTCTATTTATGTATTATAAGAATTGTTCTGGAGTATCCGGTGTAAAATTAGAATGATAATTTGTATGTCATCATTGCAAGTGTCATTTATTTGCTACATGTTGTTCTATATATTAGAATTTTTTACAGTTGAGTATTACACAATCTAATGAAAAGACTTGTCCATCTTGAGACATATAGGAAACAAATTAGTAAGTCTGAACCGAATAGCGCAAAGGATATTCTTGTTGGCGATATACAATGTTATACCTTGTTTCACGTTTCACTAGAGAATGTATTTTTGACGTGTATGTTTTTAATATTCAAGAATTGTACCTTATATTTGTTTTTTCATATATACACTTCCAGATAATCAACTGCGACTCCTGAGGAAGGCGTTTTCCGCCGAAACGCGTGTCGAGTTCTTTATTGCCATTGTACCTGAGGCACCATTTATGATTTAGGGTGTCTTTTTTATTAAACTGTTTAAATTTCTCCTTTTTTAAATTTGTACGTATTAAATGTATATGTGTTGACTATTATATGTAAATGTCATGATATTTGTAAGATTTCATCATATAGTCTGATTTTTGTTCAGGTCCTTATATGATTTTTACCATGTTAATTAAAAGTATGTTTGTTTTATAAATTTACTTCTTGAATGTTCCTTTTGCTATTGGGTCGGATCAATTGTTTGCCTACTAGTTAGACTGCCTAGGAATTTTTTCACATAGTTCTTGTGCCACTCTCCATTCCAAGAGATCATGCAAACATTGCTCCAACAGAGGGACCCTCTTGCAAATCCACCCAATGGCCACCCTTCTCTTTGCCAATAATAGGGCCAACTGGGCAAGTCTGTAAGGGATTTTACATCCTCTAGGGCGCGCCATCATTCCAATCAAGCAGGCTAGCTACGCCAATAGTATTTTAATCCCACTGGCCATCTCTATAAATGGCACTACTTGCCCCCAAAAATACAGGACCTTGTCGCATCTCCACACTAGATGTATGAAAGTGGCTCCAAATCACAACACAGTGTGCACACTTAGGTTTTTTAGCGGGATTTATTTTATTTAGACTACATGTTATAGAGCATCTCCGATGGCTTCTAGAAATGGGTGGTACTGCCGTGCTTATCTTACTAGACTTCAGGGCGGCTTTGGATACCATATCTCATGACATTCTTATCAAAAGATTGATACATCTGGGTCTCCAGGGCACTGCGTTGGCCTGGTTGTCCTCCTTTGACGGATCGCGCGTTTCAGGTTTTCTCAACAAACATGTCTAGCACTTACCTGCTGTCTTCAGGAGTCCCACAAGGGTCTTCCCTCAGCCACATGCTTTTCAATATTTATGACCACCTTCTGGCGGACCTAGTGGAAAGCTGTGGCCTCATCCTCTTTTCATATGTGGACGACACTCCGATTATTTTCTCTTTATCGTCCGAGCATGATGCTTCGTCTCCACTTGGATGCACTCCAACGCTTTAAAGCCGAACAGTTACAAGACCAAGGCCATGGTACTGGGTAGGAATCGCCAGCACTGGCCTTCTTCGCTTGGGACTCTTCCGGTACCCACTTACAAAGTGAAGAACATTGGCTTTTGGGTAGACTCAAATCTATCCATGAAGCCCAAAGCAACCAAGATAGCATCCTCATGTTTCCCATCATGTAGTGCCTTAAAAAGATTCTATGGGTATTTCCCTTCCCTGCCTAGATAACTGTCATCCAGGCAATGATTTTGTCTAAGCTGGACTACAGTAACATTTTATATCTGGGAGCAGATAGGACTGTGAACAGACACCTTCAGGTGGTTGAGCCCCAGGGCGAGGCGGAGCCACCAGAGCACAGTGCACCCTCTCAATGATTAACATGGGGAACAGTCCACTGGGTTTCAAGGTGCCATGCATCCAAGCAGGTGCAGATTATTGTGGCAGGACCTCCTCTATGCATCCTCCACCATAGTCTCCAGGGCCCCACACTGAGATGTGACCTCAGCCACCTGCTTCCTCAAGGTAGCCACTTCAGGCTTCAGCTCTTCAAATAATCCCTCGGCCAACAGGACTTTCTCAGAGCCCTTGTGGAGATCAGTGCACAAAAGATTTACCTCAAGGGCCACCATCTCTTTCTTGTTCTCCAGGGCCACCTTAGAGCCCTAAATGCCTACCAGCAGCTCGGCTCTTGAGGGTTTCCCAACAGATGGCTCAGACTCCTAGTCACCCCACCCAGAGATATGTCCTGTATTGCGTTGCGAGGCAGGGGAGAGGTCATGTAATGCTACATGGGTTTCTCCTGGGTGGGCCCCACCTGCTTATTTCTCCCCATTGTACTCAAGAGCAAGAACCTCAATGCGCACCTATGCCCCGCCACCCCCCTGGGAGCCACCAGCAGCAATCTCAGGGGCCCTTATGGGCTCTAAAGGGGGAAGGTAATGTGGCCAGAAGCAGTCAGCTGTACCCTTCAGTCACAGATGGCCAAATACTCAAAGTGCAGACAGGGAAGAAAGGCCGGAGAGTTCATCACTAACCCAGCAGCATGCGTCCCACACCAACAGAAGGTCATAGCCCAGGGGATCCACTCTGACCCAGGCACTTCCTTCCTTCATAGCCCTGTGGATTTCCAACAGGCCGCTCTCCAACACACAGCACAGCACGGACAGCAAAAGCAGGGGCTGCCCGATCTGTGCCACCCGACAGGCCGAAGCGCAGCAGCCCCTCACCTCTGTCCACCAATGAGGAGTTTGTGTTTGCAAGGCCACCCGTGAAGCGCGACCCCACCCGATGGCTCCACAACAGTGTTTGTGGGATTGAGGCCCCCTCCAGGTCAGCCCCGCTTGAGCACAAGAGGGCCACCCCAGAACCGTCCTGCCAAGCTGGGCGAAGCTGGGGAGACAGGGCACGTCAGGTTGTCTGGTGCGGGCCAAGTCCATATACCCATAGTCTCCCCTCACTGAGTAACGAGACCAGTGGCTCCTGTCAGATAATGGAGCAGACCACAGGTCAGCCAGGCACCACCTAGGACCAAAGGAACTCCGCTGGCCCACCATGCTGCAGCACCCCCAGTAACCAGCCACAAGGGCTACAGGCCCACCGAGGGCCAATCTGATCTGACGGGTGCAGGGAAAGCTCCCCGCCTCGCAACTTAGGATTCCGGGATGCAGGGGCCAGGCACCACGCATTGGATTCACAGGATTAGCGGTGATAACTAAGGTAGGATTCTGCAGGATATTACCAGGGTCAGACGGGAGCTTCTTAGGTGTGTGTCCTGTCAGACATCTTACGTGGCCACGACACTCGGTTCAATATGTACTTTATAATAGTATTTTATCTTTTTACAAACAAATGCTTGAATTCTTGATTTGTGTGTTGTGTAGTATTTTTGTGGTGAAAATCCATTAATAAATACATGGAGCATCACACTGCAAACTCTGTGTTGCGCGAAATATTAGTCTATGCTCCATTTCATCTACAAAGGCACATTTTGCATATCTTACATTTTACTGGAGATTGAAAATATTAACATCAGTTTATAAATACTAACATGCACGTTTCCGTATCACACTTACTTAATTTTTCAAATAAGGAATAACTTTCCTAAGACGAATTGTACTTTCTCAATGCCTTATAGAAAGCGAACTACGCTTGTGGGGGCGCTTAATCTCAAAGGCAAACACTTCTTCCTCTACAGGACTAACCATTTCAATACATGGCTTTATTTACATAAGTCTTGAGCCTGGTACAGAACAAAAACACTGCAAATCTTCCTCCAGTCAGACTTTTATCCTACTGCGCTACCAAAGATGAGTCAGTCTAAAAGGTAGAGTAGAGGATAAAGTTGAGGGCAAAGGCTGCCAGGCTACGCCAGCAGCATATTGCCATTGCTGTGGATTTATAAACACTGGCCAAATAGCTCTGTCATTGCAAATTAATTCACACAACACCGGCCATGACGCGCATTACCACAAAATAACAGGACACTTTAGGAGCAAAAAGGAACATTTCTGAAAATGTGAAACATGTTAGGCACTCTGTTGTTCAAGAAAGCTAAAAACGTATTTTCATAAAAAAGATTTTATATTTATAACCCAGTAGATAGAAGTCCTGTTCTTAAACAAGTGGATTGGCGTCCAGACATACACCTTTTATTTACTTTCAAATTGCTTTTTCAACGTAAATTCGCTATTCTAACAATTATAGTTTTGTAGCTGTATTTCTTTGACCACATTTTCTTTTAGCAGGAGTATAACACACTCACAAGACTCAGCCTAATGAGAGACTACTAGTCTGAAAACTAAAAAGGCTAGTAGCGTTCTACAGCACTAAAGAGACGTCGAGATTTCTTCTACCATACAACGGTTAATAGAGTCATTATGAAACATCCTAGCAATACACATAGCAAAGCATCATGTAACATTATCTAAAACACACAAACGAAAGGGATCCTACCTGATAGATGTCCGACAGGCTGCTGCTTTCGGAGTCACTAGCAATGCTGCACCCCGATTGGCTGGAGGGTACGTGGGTCCCATGAGGGTGTGGATTGTCTGTAAGGTGCATCTTGGTGAGGTCCGCGGGCAGCTGTGGACACAAAACGTCAGCATTACTCTTCGGCGCGGCGAGAAGGCGCTATGAGCCACAGCGCCTCCAAGTACCTGTCAACCCTGGGATCTTCGAGTGACTCCTTAGAATCAAGCATCCCATGACAGAGGTCCCAGTGCCCTCAAGTGAAAACAAAAAAATGGCTGCTGCCAGAATCTATATCTTTAGCCAAAACGTCCACTGCACCCGTTCTGGCCACCACTGGATGTGCGGATGCCACTTCCTGGAAGAGGATTCGGCGAACGGCAGCGCCTCTGGTTACCGGATGTGTTCTGAGGAGGCAGCCCCACAGTTGACTTGGCTCCAAGCCTCTCCTGCACGCATTCCACATGCAGTATTCACACGGCGGGAATTTCACAAGTCACACACAGACTTCTGACTAGACTTGTCACACGTGCGCACACACCTACCAAGGCGGGACGTGAATGTACGAAATGACGCTGCGAGAGCCAAGAACCGTGCATTACTCATGTCTGACGCTTCCCCCTGGAATAACCGCTCCTTGTAGGGCACTGGGGCTAGTTTTCAGATCCCTTGAGATACAGCAGAAAAGTAACTTTCGTCACTAATTCCGCTCCACCCCTATACGGAAGCCCTCCACCCCAAAACAAGCAGCACCGGCTATGTAAACATCCACAGTGAAAGTAATTTTTAAACTTCCTGGGTTCCAGGCAAAAGCTAGAAATAAACAGTTTACTCTGTTTCCATCTTATTACATGCTATAAGAAGTGAATAATGTTTCCAACGCACCATTGCGCCGCCAGCTTACATGCCAATGAAACAGGACAGACCGGCATAGAGGGGGAGGCATGGATAGGTCGAGGGGTTTCTTCACATTCATAGGGGCGGGTCAGGCGCAAGTAGTACTTGGAACCACGGAGAAAAGATCACTTTATCACGAGGACATGTACAGGCATCGGTTTGCCTCGGTCTCCTCCCAATCATATATAACATGTACAGCCGCATAAAACTATGCGCATACAATGACAGCCTCAGCTGTGACCCGGACCGGTATTTAATGCTTTGGATATCGTAAACACGATTAACAGGTGTACACGGGTCACAGTGGTAAGAGTATTCCTGTATCCAGTACTTCCCTTTCTACTTGCTGTCGAGGGCAGGCCTTTATAACGGCACACTAACCGGCCTCGGGCCCTGTCAGTGTTTGAACTCGTCACCTACACCTCCATCACGTACTGCTGTGGCGAGGCACTGGCTCTTAGCCAGGCGGACGCAGCCCTACCCTTCCTACACAGGTCAGACGAGGGAACTTTTAATGTACTCAGAGACAGGCAACCTGTGAAGGGACCGCTCCAAGAGCGCCCACATGCTGCAGGGAGTTCTTTGCGCTTTTTTGCCTGCCGCCCTTGGCAGGAGTCATCAAGAGGCCAAGAGACTGATTTTAATGGGCCTGCGAGAATCCTTTGTACAGATTAAAAGATACCGCTGTAGTATTAGCGGTGCCTCGGGTCTTAATAAAGACCCCAAAAAAAGGAGTGGGGTTTTAGGGTGAAAGCTACATTTTTATTAACGCTCAATCTTTCGTTCTATTCATTTTACAGGATGTCGCAAATGAAAAGAGGAGCATTGTATGGGTAACAAAGGCTATGCCAGCTGTAAAGGTTTCGTTGTTTTTTTGCAGTATTGCGAGTATCTTTAATTGTGTCCTGGTTCATTCTAAATGTTATCCAATAAAAGCTGACTATCTGAAGCAGAAATTAGTTTTTACCCAGGATGGATGCAGCAAAGCTTAAAAAAGTGATAAGCAGTTAGTACAAAGGCTGTTGGCTTTATTTTCGTGTCTCTTTGTTCACAATTTACTACGTTTAGTTATCTGTTTTTGCATTACTTTAAATGTTAGTTTAAGTTACCCATGATGCTTTAAAAGAATCATATTTTACAATTGTACACCCATTCCATTCAATAAAACACCAATATACACTAGTTTTATTTAGGTAAGTGTCATCAAATGACGGAGCAGACCTTGTTCAAATTTTAGCTTAGTGGATTTTGCACCAATTCGAAAATCTTTAACAGGAAAACTTTCTGATCTTGGAAGCTGTTATCAGAATCACGAGTGTGCTGGGTGAAACAGGAACAAATGCATATATGTAAGAAACAGATTGAGTAACCCTCCTCCCTCCTATTAAGCTTTAATATAAGGTTTTCAATAGAGAAAGGAGCCACAATCAGAAAGCATGCAAATGCACATTCTCAGACACTGAATGTTGAGTTTGTATAATTCAGAGCAAAAAAGGAGAAAAACAGCATACACTCAAAGCAGTGTCCTTATCACTTTGCCAGCAAAAGACTGTCACCTCTCAAAGACTTTCAGCAACCACAGACGTATTTCACCTCTTTTCTGTCTCATCCGTGATATGAAGTTTACAAGCAAATTAATGTGGTTACTGTGGAATGAACACTTCAGGCTGATTTAAATAAACAATTTCCTTGCAGCTCAACCTAACGATAGAGGGAGATGTTCTGGGGGGTTATGTACCTTTATATCCAACAAAAGTAACATAACCACTAAATGCTTGTCCAACGGGGGAGTTCAATACTACCAACTTCTCTCCCTAAGGTCAGGCGAAAACCACTCTATCCTCCTGATTAACTTCTACAATAATATCCCAAAGGCCGCCTTACATAGGGCCTTAGAGGAATTAAATGATGCTATGCGTAGGGGATTGGGATCTGACCAGAAAGAACACTTTATTATCTTGACGGGGGATTTTAATTGCCATTTATGCATGCACAGTGATACTGAGATATGTGGTATGGTGAATCTTAGGGGTGATCCCTGTACTCATTTCGAGCATTCTGTACTCGGAAATTTATTAAATCATTTATTATTTGAGTGGGATCTGGGCTTTGCAAATGAACTTTGTGTTCCCCGATCAACTTCGATCCCACGTTTTTTGGGCGGGGGTCCCGGTCAATTATAGACTATACATTGGTCTCTACCAATTATTACCGCAGTGTACTCTCGTTTAATTTAGAGCACATTGCACTTAGTGACCACTATCCAATTAGTTCTAGTTTTGAAAAAGGGCAGAGAGGCAGCAAAGCTACTAATGTAGTGGAAAATATCTATTCATATGGGATCTCCTTGGCTAGAACTAATGGTTATGTAATTAAATGGAGTAAGGTAAATCCAACTAACTTCTTAGAGAACCTGGTAGTGGAACAGAAATATGATTTTATGACCTGTTTAGCGGAGAACCCTAATCCCACCAAGGTTATTGCAGACTTTGACAAGATTTCAGTCCACATCAGCAATACATTAACTGGTACAGCACGAAAAAGTGGACAGAGTAGAGCAGAGGTATGGTTTAACCAAGAGTGCACTAAAGCACACTATCATTTGATCCAGACCTTAAAAAAAGATCCAAGAAACCAGTTAGACATCAGAGTAGCCAGAGCTTCCTATAAGGATGCCTTAAAAAACGGAGGAAGGATTTGAAGCAGTCTGCCTGGGAAGCCCTCATAAAAGAGAGTGCATTAAAAGATACTACTGCATTCTGGAATGCAGTTAATGCCCCATTTTTTGTGGAGAGGAACTCTGACCAAGTAGAGATTGTTATTGATGAAACTCTCTGGGTCAAATATTTCACCGAGCTATATAAACAAGAGACTGGTACTGGACTAACGAGTTCAGTGGTGGGAGTCACGAGCACTACAGAACTCGATGCATTAGATCTATTTCCCCTTAATGTAGTCTTCTCCTTAGCTGAGGTGGAATCAGCACTGGCAGATAGCTCCAATAGCAAAGCCCCGGGACCTGACGGTATTCCAATTGACATCTATAAGGATAACGTCACCCTGTTTGCACCGCTCCTGACCAACGTTTTAAACAGTTGTAACATCAAGGGTTTTCCAACTACCTGGCAGGAAGCTATTGTAGTCCCCATATTTAAGAAGGGGGACAGAAACGACCCCAAATGCTATAGGCCAATTTCCCTCCTTGACTCGCTAATGAAGGTAGCGGGTAGAATCATTTTAAATCGTCTCCAGTCATGGACTGAGGAGAAAGCCGTCCTTTCAAAATTTCAGTACGGATTTAGGTCAGGCCTTGGTACTGTCGAACAAGGCCTAAATTTGGCCTTAGTAATAGGCAAATACTCTGCAGCAAATAGGGGAAACTTATTTATGACCTTTGTAGATCTCAGCTCGGCCTTCGACTGCTTGACTCATGATATTCTGTGGGCTACCCTAGTAGATCTTGGTATTGATTTTAACATTCTTAACTTTCTGAAAGAGTTATATAGAGGAGCAGGGGCTAAAGTCCGCTATGGAAAACTGGGAGCATGCACGCCCAAATTCCCAATTGAGAAAGGAGTCCGCAGGGATGCATCCTGGCCCCTTTTCTTTTTAATTTATATATAAATGGGGTGGCAGACCATTTATTAAAAACAGAGGTGGACTACCCGCAGATAGAAGGCGAACGTGTCCCTATCTTTCTGTATGCTGACGACGCGGTCATTATGGCTCAAACACAAACTGGCCTACAGAATGCCCTAAACTGCTTCACGGCAAACATGGGGGATAGGGGCCTTAGGATTAATATAGGAAAGACCTTCAATATGTGCTCCTCGAACACGGTAAATATTACCTGTAATGTTCATTTAGAAAAATCAAAGATAGGCTTAACTGATACTTTTTCCTACTTAGGGATTGTTTTTAACAAAAGGGGCACCTAGAGATCAGCGATCATGACTAGGAATTTAGCTTTTTCACGGGCTATTGCGGCTCTGAAGCAATTCGCAAGTAAGCTAGGGGACAGGCTAGTACGCATCCTGATTGACATATACAAGTCGACATGTGTATCGACGGCTGTGTACGGAGCTGGTATATGGGGGGTTGCAGATTGCCATGAAATTCAAACAAAGGAAAATGGTTTTCTCTGCTACCTGCTCGCTGTTCCCCGCTCCACTTCCACCTATGTTTGCCATAAAGAATTAGCCTTGCTCTTTATTTCAGATCTCATTAAAATCAGTCCCATGTTGTTTTGGCATAAGATCTGGACTACAGCAGAAACTGTTTTTAATAGGGCGATCATTGCGGATTGTATCAAACTTGAAGGCTCCAAAAAAGATCCAGTGGCTATCTTATGTTCAGGAATTCTTTAGAAATATCGGCCGCCCTGAATTTTATGATTCCCCGGAGACACTGTCTTCAATCTCCAGACGGGCCTTGAAAGAAATCTGCCTTGCCCTTCTGGAAGATCGACGCTGGTGCCTTGATGGAAAAAAGGCCTCTGTTGCCGGGGCGTGGCTAAGCAAGCCACGATGGCGGCTGTGTCTTGCTGAGGCTCCGCGATCGGGCTAGCATCCTGCCCATTACCTATGATCGCCGGGAGCCTCAACCTTCACGCATATCACCTGTGCTGACCTGGGGCATCCCCCAAGCGACCTGCAGAAGCAGCGGATGGACAGCGCGCCCTGGAGAGTCTTCTGCCGAAGCCGAGCGCCGCTGTGAAAATGGCGGGCGCAACCCCGTCTCTCGGACGCGGAACCCGCTAACAGCCGACACCTTCAGCGACGGCCACGGACGACACTGCCAGCTGACGGCAGTGGGGAATCCCGGGGAAACTGTGGATCCGGCCCTCGAGGGTCCACCTTGGACGGCGCTCAGTCCCACCTCTACACCCCCGGTGCGCAAGATGGCGGCCGCCTGCACCAAGGCTCCGCAACCCCGGCGCTTCTGCTAATCAGACCGTGACACCGACCGACCCGCCACAGCGGACCACGAGGGACCGACGGCAGCGCCGACAGAGCGGAGCTGTTCCTCCGGGGGCCCGCGACACTCCTCGAGGGCGGTGAGTGCTACTCGCTCCCCCCCCCCCCCCCCGGAGCCCCGACCCCGACCTGGCGGGGGCCCTCCCCACCAATACGAGGCTCTGCAGGGGTGCGCAGCCTACACAACCGCCGAACTGAGGGATCCGGAAAACTTTACGCTGGGAGCTGGGTGGAGAGCCTGAGTGCCTGACCCTGACATGGCGCCCACGGAGGCCTAGGCGCCAGGAACAGCACGGACCTCGCCCCCCCCCTGGGCCGATACTACCTGCCCCAGCCGGCCGGTCACTAACCCTGCAATCTACATCAGCGAGGGAGAGGGCGCTCCCACGACCCCCTGGCGCCGGACGCTGCCGGCCCTGACGAGCCGCCTCTGACACCCCCGGCCGGTGGGGAGCCCCACTTGGAGCCCGGGCGGAGCTGAAGAGGCCTACCAACATTGGACTACCACTTACCCGGGTGCGCAACGAGGTGAGGGCTGGAACACCGAACGGAGCCCTCTTTCGCCCCGGAGCCCCTGCTCCCAAGATGGCGGCCGCCACCCCGGAGCCCCGACGCCCCGAGGCTGTGTCCCTACCGGGAGCCTGACCAGCCCGCAAGCCCAGACTGTTTGCCACCGCGGACTACAGGAGGACCGCCACTCGCACGGAGCTGAGCGCTCTGGAGACCCCGCCACTGCCATCGGTGAGTGCTGTACTGCCATCTCCCCTCCTGCTCCCTGAGGATCTCCGGTTGGCACCCCGGTGACCCCTTCTTCACACCCACCCACGAGGACAGCCGCAGAGCACGCTACCACCCGACCAGAGCACCCGAGTCTGTGCAGGCCTACCACCAGGAACAGCCACGAGTCCCGCTTTGGGGACGAGAGCATCCCACTTGCACTGGAGACACTGTCAGCGCCTCCCCCGGCTCACGCCACCCGACCTTGCCTTGCCGGTCAGCGTGAACACTGGACCCCGCCCGGTGAGGTGCAGAGACCCCCACACGATCGAATCCACCGGCCCGGTAATCGCATACCACCCTTGACGCCCTTGGTGGTGGCCCCCCCAGGGTGAAACGAACCTCGCCTTGGACCCGGAGGAACCGGAGTGGTGACCCACTCACCCGCCGATACCACGTGACAACGACCTACCACCCACAGGACACAAGACGACCGAGGGAGGGAAAAACCCTCCCCCCTCCTCCCCTCAGCAGCACCCATGGGGAAGCCGAGGAACACCCAGGGGACGGCAGTCCCAGAAACGGCTGTCGAGAAGATGCCCCAGACGAGGGCGTGGGCACAATCCAATACGTCGCAAGCCGACCCTACGCTATCAACGAAGCTGGACCAGGTACTGGCGGCAATAGAAATGTCTCGCCTATCGATGGAGGAGAGATTAGGCACCCTGGCAACAGACATTAGCCTGATCCGGGATGAGCACCGTAAACTGGCGGACAGAGTGAAGGAGGGCGAGCGGATCGTGACTGAATTACAACCAACGGTGCAATCGCAGGCAGCAGATGTGCAGGAGATCCTACGCCGCGTGGCGACCCTGGAGGAACGCACAGTGGACTTGGAAGGACGCTCGAGACGCTGCAACATTCGCGTCCTGGGCCTGCCGGAGGGGATAGAAAACTCAGACCCTCTGACCTACATGGAATCCTGGACTAAATCATTCACCCCGGACTGTGACCGGTCGCCTTACTTCTCCATCGAGAGGGCACACAGGGTCCCGGCCCGGGCACCCAAACCTGGTCTTCCCCCGCGGCCTATGTTGGCCAAGTTTCTGCACTTCCGGGACCGAGATGCGGTGCTTCGTGCGGCCCGGACGGCGGGCCCCCTGCAGGTGGAGGACCAACACGTTATGGTGTTCCCAGACTATGCCAGAGAGATCCAACAACGTCGATCCACGTTTCTAGAAGTCAAGAGGCGCCTCAGCGCAAACGAACTTCAATACTCCCTGCTGTTCCCTGCCCGCCTCAAGGTGATCCACAAGGGGAAAGCCCTCTTCTTCGACACGGCGGCAGACGCACAGGACTGGACCGAATTTCACTGCCCGCTGCTCCCTAAGCCCGGACCCCGGAAAGCACGCAATAATGACTCCAGACGGTCCAGGAGACGTGGCGCTAACCATGAGCGATCTGGCCGCACCAAGAGCCAGGGGTCCTCCCCGGCGGGCTCGCCCGATCTCACCCAAATCATGCAGGAGCGACGAGACGCCCTGCGGGCAGTCACTGAACTACATTCATCACCCCCTGCTTCGGACTTGGAAGGTCAGCCACACCTATTCACCCCGGAGAAAGATCGAGACAGCGATGGAACCATGTCGGGATTTGGCCCGATCTCCTCCCCCCTTGCTGTGGCACGAACTCTGGACGCTGCCCTCACCAGCCAACCTGTCACTTCCTCGTGAACAATTGAACTGTCACCGGACATATCCTTTTCTTGATTGCCTGTGATGATGCGCGACGTCTAGAAGCCTAGACTGACCTACTAGATAAGTGTAAGCGCCAGCGAGCGATAGATATTTCTCCTACTAGAGCCCGACCCGCGCACAGGCCCAGCGAAGACACATGCTGCCACCCCCGCAAACTACTGTTGACTTTCTCCCCTAGTGGGACACTAGTTTGGATATGCCACCCCCAGTGACGTATCCTCAGTATTGGGACAGTTACCCACCCGAAGTTCTAGTTCTTGTTCACCTCCCCGGTTCCCCCCCCACGTTTAAGGAAGCTTGGCGCGCAGGAGCATACACGACACACACACATAGGCGACACGCGGGAATTGTAGAGGGGCCCCTCCCCCAACCACGTCACCCTAGCAATGGCTGTCCCCCACTCTGACATTAATATCCTTACACTAAATGTACGGGGTCTGCATACACCCAGCAAGCGCTATTCTGTATACTCCTACATACGGCGCATGTCGGCCAACATAGCGTTCTTACAGGAGACGCACATTAACGTTACTGAACTCATTCGCCTACAAGCCAAATGGCGAGGGACCATTTGCGCCACACAATATTCGGCGTTCGCACGCGGCGCATTAATCTGGGTGAGACCTGGTACTCCCTTCCGGGCGCTCCGACGAGTAGTAGATAGGGAGGGCAGATACGCGCTTCTGGAGGGAATTCTTGATGGGCAAGGGGTACTACTGGGCAGCATATACGCCCCCAATACAGATCAGGACCGGTTCTGGGATCACCTTACGGGCGTCCTGGCCCAGTTCACCACTGTCCCTTGGGTGCTGGGAGGCGACTTTAACTGCACACTGGACCCCTCACTGGACCGGTCACACCCTCCCCCGCGCACTCCCCGGCCCCTCGACAGGCGGCCTTCTTCAGGGCTTGGACCACACACTGGGCGCTCACTGATGCATGGCGACACCTACACCCACTGGCTCGCATTTACTCCTTCCACTCGATTCCGCACAATCTTCGGGTCCGCCTAGACCGTTTCCTCTGCTCTGCTTCGATCCTCCCTAAGGTTACGTCTACAGATTATCTGGGACGGATCCTCTCAGATCATGATGCCCACATACTGCGGCTTACCTGGCGCCCCCCGCACCCACCGGTTCCCACTTGGCGCCTCCCCAGAGACTGCCTAACGGACCCGGTCTTCAGGGACGCGCACAAAACCAGCATAAGCGACTACTTTATGCACAACGAGAACACAGCGTCATCGGTACTAGTGGAGTGGGACGCGTATAAAGTGGTAGCGAGGGGAGAATGCATCAAACAGATAGTGGGGGTCCGCCGCACCTTAGAACGGTCGCTCTTACAGACGGAACAAACTCTAGCTGCTCTCATTAAACGGCCCGATGACTCGGAGGAACATGCCGTGCTCATGGCAGAGGCCAAATCGGAATACCAAACTGCCTGCGCTGACCTCCGTAAGTATAACTTCAGGGCATACTCCTCGCGGGTGCACAAAGACAGAGACAAAACCGGGGCTCTTTTGGCCTGGATGGCGAAGCAAGACACCGAAATCAAGCCGATCACAGACATTCTCAACCCAGAGGGTGTACTGGTGCAATCGCAAGCGGAGATTCTCCTAGCATTCCAACGCCATTATGCACGAGTATACGAAGCCCCGACATACTGTACCGCGTTTACCGTGGATCAGTTTCTGGACCCTCTGACGCTGCCCACGATCTCGGATTCCGATAAGCGCACACTAGACGCCAAGATAATCCCCTCGGACATTACCCAAGCGATACGCGCCATGTCCCGAAATAAAGCGCCGGGACTGGACGGCTTCCCACTGGAATACTACGCAACATTCTCTCCCCTGGTAGTACCCCGTCTATCACGGGTGTTCGGGGCGTCACTCCACTTGGGGAAACTACCCCAGTCACTACGGGAATCCGTGATTGTCACCTTTCTTAAGCCCCACAGAGATCCGCTTCATATGGGGTCATACCGACCTATCACACTCCTGTCGGCTGATTGTAAGATTCTGGGGAAGATCCTAGCTGATCGTTATGCGCAGGTCATACGCCCGCTGGTCCACCCCGACCAATGCGGCTTCGTTCCCGGGAGGAATACCTCCCAGAACCTCCGCCGAGTCTTCCATATCCAAGATCAGGTACGCGACAGATTTCCCCGCGCTGCCTGCCTCATTATGGACCTAGAGAAGGCGTTTGACACCCTCACCTGGCCCTACCTATTTTCGGTCCTGCGGCGTCTTAATCTCGGCCCGACGCTCCTGGCATACACCCGCCTCCTATACACCGACCTCACTACTCGAGTTCGTATCGGGAAACGTATCTCACCGGCGTTTGCAGTCCGACGAGGCACAAGACAAGGTTGCCCCCTATCGCCCCTCCTGTTCGCGTTAGCGGTCGAGCCGCTGGCGGTTCGACTGCGTCAGGAGGGGATGGACTGGGGAGTGCCGCTTGCAGACGGGACCCACTGTGTGTCCATGTACGCGGATGATCTCCTCATATATGTCCGAGACATTGAAATGGACCTAACCCCCATAGGGGTCACGTTGGCGGACTTTGCAACTGCCTCGGGTCTACAAGTCAACTGGGACAAGTCCACGGTTTACCCCCTACACCCGGACCTACCCCCCCCGAGACATAGACCTTGGACCACATAGGCTTTCATGGTCCACGGAGGCTCCCCGATACCTCGGCGTCCGCTTATACCATTCTCCGGCGGACATCTTTGAGGGCAATCACCGCAAGGTACTCGAGAGTCTGCGCCCGACGGTCGCCTTCTGGAATAAGCTGCCACTGGCCCCAATAGGACAGATAGCCCTTGCTAAAATGGTGATGCTCCCCCGGCTCCTCTACCATTTCACAAACCTGCCGGTGATACCACCCAGATCCTTCTTCCGCGACGTTGATTCCCTCTTAGGAACTCTCATCTGGGGAGCAGGCCGCCACAGAATCGCCCTGAAAACTCTTCAACTCCCCACAACACAGGGGGGACTCGGAGCTCCATCCTTCGAGGCATATTTCCTCGCAGCACAGCTCCAGTGGCTGTCCTACTGGACGGCGGACCGTTACCCTCAGGAGACGGTTACCCCTACCGGTAGAATCGGGACTCCGGAACTCACCCGCCTGCTCCTCCCGGGCACCAAGCCGCGGCGCACTTACCCCCTCCAGGTGACGATAGCGCGCCGATGCATGCTACGGATTCGCCGGCTGTCTCCCGCTAGACCCCCATACTCCCCGCTGCTGCCACTAATAGGCGGCCCCAAGCAGGATTCCTACTTTGCGGCCCCACTACTCGCCGACTGGTCCCGCTGTGGCATCACAGATCTAGAATCACTCTTCGAGGAGGGTCAGCTGAAACCGCTGGACCGCCTGGTCGCAGAATACAGGCTTCCCCCAGGCCAATTCCTCAGGTACAGGCAACTGCTCGACGGATACCGACCCCATTTCAATCTCCAAAATGGCGAGCCAGACACGCATCCAGTAATACATACTATCCTACATATGGGGGTGGGTCGCCACCTGGTCACATGGCTATACAAATCCATCCGGGAACTCTCACACACCCCCCTGACGACCCTACGAGCCACTTGGGAGGAGGACATAGGCCGTGCGCTACACGACTCGGAGTGGACTAAAGCTCTTGAGGCCCCTAAGCGCGTTTCTAGAAATGCCCGCTTCAAAAATATTCAATATTATTTATTACACAGGGCATATCTCACCCCAGCGCGATTACAAAAGTACTACCCCTCCACGCCATTCCTGTGCCCCAGATGCTGTTCCCCAGTTGCGAACTTCCGTCACATGTTTTGGGACTGCCCCAATCTCCAACCTTTCTGGCAGGGGGTGCACGACACACTACTGGAACTCACGGGTCTCACTACACTAGCCACCTGGGAATCCAGTACATTAGGCATCCTCCACATCTCTAAACGTGAGCCGGTGCATAGGCGCTTTGTGTCCTTAGCGCTCCTACTAGCCAATAGATGTATAACCATGCGCTGGCGATCCCCAGAGGGTCCCCCCATAGCACACTGGCAGGGGGCGGTTAACAAATGGGCGGCAGCGGAGGAAGACGCTTTAAGGGAAGAAGAAGCCAAAGGCGCGCGCAAGCTTCCCATCTCCATGGAATGGGCCATGCTCCTCCACAGCTTCCGCCAGTCCACACAGGCTGGAGACCCGCCTGACCGTTCCCCTCCCCCCACCCGAGAAGACCGATAGCCTTCACCTGCAGTGAGCCACCCCAGAATCGGACCCCGAAAACCCCCTATATCCTAGGCGGACCTCTCGCAGGTCCGGCCATCCATGGGTTTCTCCCCCCCCCCCCCCTCCCTCGACACCCGCCGCCATTATCTCCCGACTTAGACCCTGCTAGCGCCTACATGCTTCCCTCCCACAGTTTCGTTACCCCCCTGTTCACTGGTAACACTGCTGTGTGCACAATACAGATCTGGACCCGGCGCCGTAACGGCATGAAAGTACCCATCTGATCTTATTCATCGCCCCTATGGCGATACCGTCCCGTCACCTTTCAGCCTACAGGAGCCTTTACATGATTGTAATGCACTGATTCACCGAAGTCATGTTTATGTATACCAGTTCTATATAGCAAGAAAACGTTGCACACATAGCTGTTCGTGGCCGAATGTTGAAGCCACGCCGGCGGTCTGATTATTCTGTACTGAAATACTTTACCACAACAATAAAAACAAATTTAAATAAAAAAAAAAAAAAGGCCTCTGTTGCCTATCATCAACTCCTGTTGCATAATTCTGGGCTCCAGCTTTATTTGTCACCTGATCAGACAAGTTATAGCAGAATGCTCTTAGCCCGTTTGAGAACTGGAAGTTTTTTCAGGATGTTAACTTTTCCTAACCCAAATGATTGGTCGACACAATTAATGCCTTGTCCGTGTGATGATTCTTCCATTCAATCAATCATACACTGCGTTTTGTTCTGCAAATTTTATGAGTGGGGGCGGAAAAGATATCTACTACCTCTTCTTAAATCTTGGAACCTGAGACAATGCAGACCAGCATTATTTAAATTACTGACCTTGTCTGACGAAATGACTATTACCACTGTGTCTAGGTACCTGAAATATGTGATTAGATGCAGATCTACTATGGTCTGACTGTAATCCTCATGAGTTTTTAAGATTGCCGATTTATTTTTGCACCCTAGGAGTAAGGAGTGTCTGGTATTCATGAATTATGCACTGTATATAGCTTTTTAAAAATCAATTGTTACTGTTTTATTGGATGTAATTATTCTATCTGCTTTTATGATTTTAATGTAAAATCGAATAAAGCTATCTTTGAATTTGAAATAAACAATTGATTAATGTATATGTCTTTCCCACTTAAAATACTCTAAACATAAAAGCAAAAACGCATACAGACTTCTTCAAGAGAAGTGTGGTAAAACAGACCTGAAACACAGAACAAAGAAAAACTATGAACATCTACGAGTACACAAATACATCCAACAAATGCCACTGATGCAAGTGAAAAGGAAAAGCTTAGGCTTTTAATTTTAAGGGATCTTGAACATTTTTTCAAAAGCAGCATATAGCAGATTCCACGAAGCATAAACAAAAAAACAGGCTAGAGGAGAGGAACCCTCAAGCACAGTCACCACCTGAAAAAGAAGTTCCCTTTAAGTATATTAGGCATAGCAAGTGATACTTTAAATTTAGAGCGGTGGCAGAGTTAAACAATGGTGTCTAAACTGCTGGTGAAGCCCAAATCTTGTCAAAAGGTTGCCCAGAAACATAGGACGGGGGAGGGGGGAGATGGTTTCACACAGAGGTAGGCATGTGGAACATTGACTCTCAAAATTGGCTTGGGCTGGGACCAGGCCTCAAAAGGTCTCAATCATCTACGGATACCCACAAGTTGTTATTTCTAAGGTAGTAACTGAATCAAATTGTTAAATTTACATTTACTCTACCACTGGGGGCTCCACTAGTTTCCCATGCCAGAAATACTCTCATGTCTTTAGGAGACTGCTTTGCTCCTGTTCAGTCATGTATCATTCCATCTCCCAGGATCGCCACGGTGATAGATCGTTTTTGGCCTCAGTTCAATAAGTATGGAATAAATTACAGCTACAAAATTAGCCAGATAAGACATCCTGCAACACTGCGGAGCGCTCCTAAAACTTCTTTTGTTAAAGCACCCACAGTCTGGCCTTTTCTCGTCCTGAAAGAGAATGATCAATCAATCAATCAGGGATTTGTAAAGCGCACTACTCACCCGTGAGGGCCTCAAGGCACTAGGGGTGAATATCGGGCAGCTCTGAGTCATCCGAAGAGCTAGGTCCTGGGGCTCTTCCTGAAAGCGTGCAGTTTGGAGGTTCATCTGATGCTTAGGGGTAGTTCGTTCCAGGTCTTGGCCGCGATGTAGGAGAAGGCTCTTCCTCCCATTTTGGCTCTCCGGTTGCAAGGGATTTCGGCCAGGGCGAGGTCAGCGGAGAGGAGGTTTCTCTTGGGGGAGTGAAAGGAGATTCTTCATTGAGGTATTGGGGTCTGGTGTTGCGGAGGGATTTGTAGGCATGAGTGAGCAGCTTGAAGGTCACTCTTTTCGACAGGAAGCCAGTGAAGGTCTCGTAGGTGCTGTGTGACGTGGTCTTGTCATGGGATGCCGAGCACGAGTCTAGCTGCAGCGTTCTGGAAGGCATGACGTTTGTGGATTAGAGATTTGTTAATTCCGGCGTAGAGGGCGTTCCCATAGTCCAGTCTGCTTGTTATGAGCGCGTGGTTGACGGTCTTCCTTCGGGGGGATCCACTTGAAGGTCTTAAGGAGTATGCAGAGGGTGTTGACGCACGTTGATCTGTCGGTTCATGGTGAGGGAGCATTCTAGCATGATGTTGAGGTTGCAGGTGTTGTCTGTGGGCATGGGAGGGTTGCCGAGGGCAGGTGGGAACCAGATGCCAGCCCACAGAGGGGGTGATTCAGAGGATGAGGACTTATGTCTTCCCTAATTTCAGATTTAGGCAGCTGCTGCTCATCCAGGATGCGACATCCTTCATTCTGTCCTGGAAGCTGTTTTTGGTGAGGTTAGGTTCCTTGGTGAGGGAGAGGGTGAGCTGGGTGTCGTCGGCATAGGATACTATGTTGAGTCCATATGTTAAGAGAGCATGGGGTAGGGTGACCAACCGTCCGTAAATTTCACGGACAGTCCGTAATTTCGGCCGTCTGTCCGTTGTCCGTGAAGGATCTTTTAACGGACGCCATTTGTCCGTAATTTTAACCGGCCACCGGTCGCAGCTCCCTGAAGCCGGTGCAGAACCACCCACCTCCCTTCTTGACTCCGATGCTGAGGTCAGGTGTCACAGACTCCGAGCCAGCACAAAAGCTCACATACCCAGCAGCATTGGAGAGGCACAGCGGGGTGGCAACCCTCACACCTCCAGCCCTTGATGAGCTGTTAAGAGGTGCTTGAAGGTGACTGCCCCCCTCGCCCCCCCCCCCTCCCCCAAGCATCAGGAGCATCTATTCAGATGCAAACAGCCCTGAATACGCCATGTCTCCACAATTTAGAGGGGCTTCACACATTCCATTTCTGCCCAGGGCTACTGTGACACCAGAGATAGGTCAGAAATGCGAAGGTCTGGAAGCTGGGAACACTGCTTTCTGGGCCTGAGAGCATTCCTGCAGGAATGGGTGCTCCCTGCTGCCTCGTCACTATAGGGAAAACAAAAGTCATGGTAGAAACCAAAAGCCTCGCATTTCATGATTTAAATGAAATCATGAAATGCGCGGTATTTCGTTTCTACCATGACTCCCTCCATATACAACAGAAACACACACACACATCTCTGTGGAGGGCTTTAAGTAGGATGAAAAAACTGGGTGTGGTGGGGGTTCTTGTTGGGGGGGCTGATGTATAATGAGCGTGGCGTAACACTTTTAAATTAGAAGAAATCTGTACTTAGCATAGTATGCTGCCGCACTGCTCTGAAGAGATTAGGAACAGCTGCAGGTCATTAGTTGCAGGTAAGGGAGCGCATTGCTAAGCACCCAACTTTGAAATAATCCATGTGAGAGGGTTACCCTGGAACACTGGGAGCACGTGGGAAGGGAAATATTCACCCTGCTTGTTCATCACAATAGTACTTCCGTGAAAGGCTGCTTCACACTCGAGTCGAGACTCTGAATCGCACTTCATTCATTGGCCAGTCAAGGGTGCTTACGTAAAAAACGATAATGTCTTTAATGATAAAAGGCTGACAGATAGCTTTATTGCTGCCCTGCTGTTATAGTTATATGGGGTCTGTACGAATGCGGAGCATGTGTTTGTTTCAAGAAGACAATGGTGTAATGCAAGTTGTCCCTACCCGCCAAGCCCCAAGATTGTGAAGAGAGTCACCTGAGCATCCCATATCTGACAGATATTTACTGGCTTTCGGCTGAATAAGGGCCCCTCTGATTGATTAGGGGGCACCTGTGGGCCTAAAGAACACCTTTACCCCTGAAAGAAGACCGTAGGTTAATAGACTCGTTTTGGTTTTATACGTGATGTGTTTTGCGAAATCACACGTGTCTCGCTGTCACTGACAGCTTTAGAAACTCTCCAAGACAACCAATCTCTCCAAAACCTGTGTACAGATTGACTCAACATCCGGTGAATTCACCCTTGGGGCCTTTCATTTCTACCATGCGCCCATGCAACATACACACACAGCGTTTGTTTCTGTTGTATATGGAGGCATGGCAGACACTAAAGGCAGCGCATTTCATGATTTAAATGAAATCATGAAATGTGCAGCCTTTAGTTTCTACCATTGCTCCCTCCATATACAAAAGAAACACGCACACACTTCTATGTGTGCAGAGCTTTAAGTGGAATGAAAAAACTGGGGGGGGATGTCTCTAGTAGGGGTGGCCAATGTAATTATGAGCGTTGCTTAACACTGTTAAGCTAAAAATCTGTACTTCGCATAGTGTGCTGCCCCACTGGTATTGTGCTTCATGTGTCATTGCCTCTCCAGATAAATATTAGGAGACACACTTATAGGGCCCGTTTCCGTTGGTTGGGTGTGCTTGGCTTGGGGGTAATTTTGCAAGCAGACCATTTAGAGGATTGGGCTAATTTTTGATCTGTTTCTAATGTTTTCTTCACATTTGTGCTTTAACATGCTATATTTGGATCCCCGTTTTTCTCCAGTTTGCAGTAAAAATGTGGTGTAAAAGCCACCATTTGAATCAATTTTTTTAAAAAAAATTCTTGCGCACCCTCCTTTTGTGTTTCGGGTTTGCTCGCTTCGCTAGCTTGCTCGTTATATTAGGGTACAACATTTTTCGCCCCACCACTTTCAAAATCCACAAGCCGCCCCTGGCCCTACCCCACCCTGGAAGAGACCAAGATGATACTAGAATACTGCATGCCCACCCCTGTGCCCACCCTGGTGGATCCTGTTCCCCCTCCTGTGATGGCGCCTGTCGTCCCCCCCACCCCCAGTGATGGCTCCTGTTGTCCCGTCCCCCGGCCTGTGATGGCTCCTGTCCCCCCCTGTGGTGGATCCTGTCTGTGCCCTGGGTGGCTTCTGTCCCAGTCCTGGAATGGCTCCTGCAGCGAGGGTGAAGTTTTTGACGGGCCTCTTCTCAAAAAGGCTCAGCTCAAAATTAATATCAAAAGGTGGGCGAGTGAGCAAGTGAAAGGATGGCTGGATGCATTAGTGAAAGGGTGAATGGATGAATGAAAGATTGAATACATGGATAATGAGAGGATGGATGGATGAGTGAGTGGAAGGATGGAAGAGAGAAAAGGTAAATAGCTGGATGTATGGGTGGAAGGGTAGCTGGATGGGTAAAAGGGTGGATGGATGAGTGAAAGGGTGGATGAGTGAAAAGGTGGATGATTGAGTGAGTGGGTGGATGCATGAGTGAAATGATGGATGGATTGATGAACTGATAAGTGCAAGGGTGAATGGATGGACAGATGAGCGAAAGGGTGGATGTAAGGATGGATGAGTGAGAGTGAAAAGGAAGTTAGATGGCCAAAAGGATGAATAGATGAGTGAAGGAGTGAAAGGATAAATGGATGAGAGAAAGGATGGATGAGTGATAGGGTCAATGGATGGATTCATGAGTGGATGAGTGGATGAGTAGATGGGTGGATGGATGGAAGGAAGGATTGCTAAGTGAAAGGGTCGATGGAGAGAGAAAGGGAGGATGGATGACTGAAAGGGTGGAAGGATGAGTGACTGGGTGGATGGATAGTAAGTGAAAGGATGGCTGGATGGGTGAAAGGGTAAATGGCTGGATGGATGAGTGAATGAAAGGATGGATGGGTAGAAGAGTGGATGGATGAGTGTACAGATGGATAGGTTGAAAGGGTGGATGGATGGATAATGGATGGATGAGTGAGAGGATGAATGAAGGGATGGATGAGTGAAATGATAGA